>NW_019841144.1:0-23566 GCF_000005505.3 Brachypodium distachyon
ATAACGATTAATAGATTCAATAGATCTAGTCGGTGCCTGCTGTCCCACTCGTTCTTGTGCTTTTCCATCTGACTACCCATCTATTTGTAGTTCTGTATCTTATATAATTTTGTTGACATGTTGATGGTGACGATATACTGTTTTCTAATCCCTGTTACTTCGATGCTGCAGTTTCAGCCATGGGTAAGGAGAAGACTCACATCAACATCGTGGTCATTGGCCATGTCGACTCTGGCAAGTCGACCACCACTGGCCACCTGATCTACAAGCTTGGAGGTATTGACAAGCGTGTGATCGAGAGGTTCGAGAAGGAGGCTGCCGAGATGAACAAGAGGTCATTCAAGTACGCGTGGGTGCTTGACAAGCTGAAGGCTGAGCGTGAGAGAGGTATCACCATCGATATTGCCTTGTGGAAGTTCGAGACCACCAAGTACTACTGCACCGTCATTGATGCCCCTGGACACCGTGACTTCATCAAGAACATGATTACCGGTACCTCCCAGGCTGACTGTGCCGTGCTTATCATTGACTCCACGACTGGAGGTTTTGAGGCTGGTATCTCCAAGGATGGCCAGACCCGTGAGCATGCCCTCCTTGCTTTCACTCTTGGAGTGAAGCAGATGATCTGCTGCTGCAACAAGGTATATTTGATATTCAATTTCTCTATGCGTCTGTATGTTGCTTTTTAAGATTGTTCTAATAAATTTCATATCCCTGCTTAAGCGTTGTTATCCAGTTGATAAGGACTTCAGAATAACTTTGTAAATGTTCAGTAACATTCAGCCATGTAATGCTTTGCTATCTACATGATGTGAACCTTCAGAATGACTTGGCCACTGGCACTATAGTTTCCTTGAAAATTGAGCACCATTTATCTTATTATGAGTTGTCTGCTTTCAGAGTAGCACTTCCCTGTGTAGTTAGTACATCACTGTTTATCTTCCTTCCAAAAGTCAGTTGATTTTATCTCATGACTTTACTGTGTTGTTAGAGCATTGGTGTTTATGTTGTGTACGCTGCTGACCTGGAATCATAATATTTTCCTACAGAATGCAATTGCTTGTGTGCTCAGTACCTCTTATCCTACAATCAAATGTTTATTTGTACTATATAAATGTTATTTCTTGTTTTAATGCATCTTCTTTTCATTAGCTAGTACTTAATTTTTGCCTGCTGTATTTAACTGATGGGATGCTCTGATGATCTGTTCTAGATGGATGCCACCACTCCCAAGTACTCGAAGGCCCGTTATGATGAAATTGTTAAGGAAGTCTCTTCCTACCTCAAGAAGGTCGGCTACAACCCTGACAAGGTCCCCTTCGTCCCCATCTCTGGTTTTGAGGGTGACAACATGATTGAGAGGTCCACCAACCTTGACTGGTACAAGGGCCCTACCTTGCTTGAGGCACTTGACCAGATCAATGAGCCCAAGAGGCCCTCGGACAAGCCCCTGCGTCTTCCCCTCCAGGACGTGTACAAGATTGGTGGCATTGGAACTGTGCCTGTTGGCCGTGTTGAGACTGGTGTCATCAAGCCTGGTATGATTGTTACCTTCGGTCCTACTGGTCTTACCACTGAGGTCAAGTCCGTTGAGATGCACCATGAGGCTCTCCAGGAGGCCCTTCCTGGTGACAATGTTGGCTTCAACGTCAAGAACGTTGCTGTGAAGGATCTCAAGCGTGGGTTTGTTGCATCCAACTCCAAGGATGACCCTGCCAAGGAGGCTGCCAACTTCACCTCCCAGGTCATCATCATGAACCACCCTGGTCAGATTGGCAACGGCTACGCCCCAGTGCTGGACTGCCACACCTCCCACATTGCTGTGAAGTTTGCCGAGCTGGTGACCAAGATCGACAGGCGATCTGGTAAGGAGCTGGAGAAGGAGCCCAAGTTCTTGAAGAACGGTGATGCTGGTATCGTGAAGATGATTCCCACCAAGCCCATGGTTGTGGAGACCTTCGCCATGTACCCTCCTCTTGGTCGTTTTGCTGTGCGTGACATGAGACAAACAGTTGCTGTTGGTGTCATCAAGGGTGTGGAGAAGAAGGACCCAACCGGCGCCAAGGTCACCAAGGCGGCTGCCAAGAAGAAATGATTTGTTCTGTGTTGGGGATTGAGATGTCTGGCTGCAGTTTTAGTGTTTACTAAGTTTTGTCTATGTGCATTGCTCGTATTGCTGAGACTCTTGAAACTATGTAAGCAATGTTCATGTCTGTCGTTTAAATACTGTATTCCTATTTCGGTTCGGTTAAAACCTGTGTGCTATGATGCTTGTGTCCTTTTAACTTCTCAGGGATCTGATTGCTTAGATTGAACTTAGTTAACTCATGTTCTGTTTCCTTGATTTCTTCGCAATTTGTTTTTGTTCTGCTATTCCATCTTTATGTAGCAGCGTAGCCTGTAATCATGTGATACGTTTATGTCCTAATTTTTCTTTTTTCACTGTTCTCCGTTTTTCTGATTAGAGGTTGGTAGGTTTCTCCGCTTCTTTCGTCCGCAGCAGATTTTCCACTTGTTGCCGCTGGCTTGAAGCTAGAGTACATGGTAATGTCAACCTAAATTACTCTTGTTTTGTTCCACTGAAATGTAACTCTACTTTCTTGGCTATCTCGACGTTGGCCTCTTAATCCGAGGAGAAGGGCACGTCTCCACAACTTAATTGGAGACTCCTTTAACCGTTATGCACTAATTCTGCCAGGGGAGGAAGTTCCGGTCATACCCCGGAAGTCCACCCTTGTTCCGGTTCAACCTCCGCCAAACACAAATTAATTCCAGTAGCATCACGAAGGTAAGCCGGACGTAGGGTGGAAGTTCTGCCCTCCTGGAGGTAGGCCGGAAGTTCCGGGCCTGGAACATGCTCCCTCTCGCAAGCGACCTGCTCATCAAGGACTAAGATTTGAATCACACTTCAATTTCCAATCCGACAATTCCAAGGAAGCCGGTTGTTCGCATGATATCAAGAAGGAGCCAAGCAACTACCCGATAATCCAAACGTCTCAGGACCTAATGAACACGGAGAACATGATCATTGAATTTACTTCTAATGATATGTTTGGAGACCTAAACTATTTCACCTACCTCCGAAATAGATATCATCATATTTACGTTCCTAAGTATTGTTGTAAATAAATTATAGTGACCGTTGTCATCTATATTGTAATATTAAATTATTGTATCAGCACTTTGGTACCCACATATTTGACATATGTATTGTAAATTATGATGTTGTATTATCAATTTAATACATAAATAAATTTGTATGTATTCTATATATCCATTAAAATTTATATTAAATTCTTCCTTTTTTCCATATATAGTTTTCTACGGGAGTCAATCCAAAATGGCCGAAGAACTTTGTCTTGTGGAAAGCGCTACCACAAACACTATACTTAGGGAAGCAAAATATTTTCAAATCCTTAGTAAAACAGAAGGGAATATTTTGACAATCGCTGGACGCGATACATTAATTGTTGGCTCTGGACGTGCCATCATCACACTTCCTATGGGTACACATGTAATATTCGAGAACACTTTATTGTATCCCGATTCAACACGTACTCTAATAAGCTATAGGGATATCCGTCAAAATGGGATTCATATTGAAACCCACGATGACAACAATGAGTAATTTCTCCTATTTACAAAAAGTAACGCATATGTCAATCAAATTCTTGGAAAAATTCCTTCTTTATCGTCCGGATTGTACTATACATACATAAAACATGTAGCCCATGTTGCGTATAAAATAACTTTTCAGAATGTCAATACATTCCAGACTTGGCATGATCGCCTTGGTCACCCCGGTATTGGGATGATACGAAAAATTATTAATAATTCTGTTGGTCATAATCTTAATAAAGCAAAATTCCCAAAATCTCAAGATTTTGTGTGCACAGTATGTGCACAAGGCAAGCTCATTTTAAGACCTTCTTATCTTAAAATACAAGCGGAACCACTCCAATTCCTTGATCGAATTGAAGGAGATATTTTTGGTCTATCCAACCATTGTCTGGACCATTTAGGTATTTTTAGGTCTTAATTGACGCATCTACAAGATGGTCTAATATGTGTCTACTTTCCACACGTAACCATGCATTCGCAAAGATAATGAGCCAAGCAATTAAACTAAAAGCTCATTATCCAGAACATCGAATTAAAACAATTCGAATGGACAATGCCGCTGAATTCTCCTCACGCGCCTTCGATGATTATTGCATGGCATTAGGAATCGAAGTTCAGCACTCAGTCCCATATGTCCACACACAAAATGGTTTGGCTGAATCTTTTATTAAGAGAATTAAGTTTATTGTAAGATCTTTATTACATAATTGTAATTTACCAACAACTTGTTGGGGTCATGCGGTTATACATGCCGCTGATTTAATTCAATTGCGACCAAGTGCAGATCATACTATTTCTCCCCTTCAATTAGTACATGGGAATCCACCAAGTATTTCCCATATGCGAAAATTCGGTTGTGATACATACGTACCGATCTCACCACCACAACGTACATCAATGGGGCCACATAGAAAATTGGGGATCTATGTGGGGTACAAATCACCGTCAATTATCGAGTACCCAGAACCTCTCACAAGGGATCTATTCACTGCCCGGTACGCTGATTGTATTTTTAATGAGGATCATTTCCCAGCATTAGAGGGAGAATTAAAGTACCAAAAAAAGAATGCTAGGAAATCAACTGAAATGTCCAAGGCATTTCCGCCTCAGATCCATGTACTCAAGAAACTGAACAACAGGTTTAGAAAATTATAAATTTGCAACATATTGCAAACAATTTACCAGACGCATTTGTTGATTACAAAGGTGTCACTAAATCCTATAATCCTGCAAAGTACGTACCCGAAAGAGTGGAAGTACCTATAAAAACTACTCAACCTCCTGCACCTACCATTCAAAGGAAGAGGGGGAGAGGTACGACAACTAAAAAGGATCTAGCTTCCAGCAAGCAACAAAAGGAAGACAAACGAAGGAGCCGCGGCAAAGAAAACAGAAGAATAACCTTCTGAACCTCCTTCTACAACAACAAATGTGAGTCAATATTTGATTGACCGAGATCAATTGGGTAATATACACCTAGTGAATAACCAACATCCACAACTCAGCTCAATAGTGCACTCAATTACTGATGCTGGGATATCGGAAAACCTGGACTTAACCGCAATGGGAAATCGCGAACAGTCATCAAAGGTAAACGAAATTTTCACAAATTACTTAGACACTGGAGAAATATACAATAGAAAGACTACGTTTGTCGACACTTATTTCTCTACTAAGATTATAAAAAACCTTCTAAATGATCATGATCCAAAGATCATAGCCGCGCGCGTCATGGTGCACTACGAGCCACCGCAAGGCACAACGGCGCATGAAGCGTGGAGTGTAGAGCTGGACGCGCTCCTCGCACTCGCCGCCCAGCAGCCGCAAGGCGAGGGCGCCCCGGCCGGTTCAGGTCGGGGGTAGAACCCGGGACGCGGAGATGCGCCCCGCGTCTCAAGGCATGGAGAGCACCCTCCCCCGCAGAGAGGGCAAGGAGGCGAGGATCCCGAGGGGTCCTCGGATTCGTCCACCGACTGTTACACGGGGTGACGCGCGGGATATCCTGAACGCCCGCCAGCAAGAAAACCTCCGCCAGCGCTTGGAGCGCCGGTGCCGGCGTGAGGCAGAACGCCAACGCCCAGAAGAGTAGGAGGATGCTCCCATGGGCGCCGAGGATGACTGCGCCGCATTTACTCACGAGCTGCGCCAGGTGACATGGCCCCGCAAGTTCTGAGCACCGACGCTTGGGACGTACGACGGGACTGTGAACCCCAAGAATTTTCTCCTGACCTACACGTTGGGGATGCACGCCATCAACGCCGATGACAAGATCATGGCCAACTGGTTCCCGATGGTCCTTAAGGGATCAGCGAGGACCTGGTTGCTCAACCTGCCCGCCGGGTCCATAGCCTCTTGGGCTGACCTGCGCGAGCAGTTTGTGAACGCGTTCCATGGCGGAGCTGCACGCGGTCGTGCAGAAACCGGGTGAGACGTTGCGGAGCTTCATGAACCGCTTCTCCAGTCTCTCCTACTCCATCGCTGAGGCGGAGGCTGCCGCCATCATCAACACCTTCGCCATCAACGTCCGTGACCCCAAGATGCGTGACAAGCTGAGCACGCACCGGATCCGGACGACGCATGAGCTCTACGCCTTGGCGCACAAGTGCGCCATGGCCGAGGAAGGGCGCTTGGCGCCCGAACTTGCAGCTAAGGCTGCCGCGAGTCCCGCTGAGGGCTCGCAGAAGAAGGGCTCCCGGAAGCGCAGCGGGAAGCAAGTGCTTGCCGGGGAACCGGGGGCTGCCTCGAGGCCTGCTAAAAAGGCCTCATCCGCTGGCGGGTCTGGTGGCAAACCGGGCGATGCGCCCCGCTGCCCCATCCACGCCAATGCCACCCATGACGCGCAGGATTGCCGCATCCTGCAAGGTATCAAGCAGAGGCACGAGCAGCGCCGGGCAGCCGACGCCTACTTCAACTGTGGGGACATGGGGCATCTCTCTCGCGATTGCCCAAATGACCCCAGAGCTGGAGCGAAGCCTGCCGGCGGAGATGCCAGCAGAGAAGAAGCCCAGGGGGGTCGCAGCCAAGCCCGTGCCGGCAGGGACCGGCCTCCCCGGGGACGAGACAAGGCTCACGCTGATGAGCAGCGCGGGTCCGATTATAGCGAGGGTGACGAGCCCGGCTTCCAGGAGCCCCGTGGCGTCACCTGCATCCATGGGGGAGCTTACGCTCTCCCATCCTATAGCGCGGTTAAGTGCCTCACCCGGGAGGTGTGTGTGCTGTTGCCGGACATGGAGACGCATCAGCCGTTGAAGTGGTCGCACGTGCCGATCGCCTTCAACTCTGACGATCACCCAGCCCGGCAACTGGGGTCAGGGGTTCTGCCCTTCGTGGTCTCACCAATCATCAACAACATGACGGTGACCAAGGTGCTGGTGGACAACGGAGCGGGGTTAAACCACCTGTCCGCCAGGTTGGTGGAGAAGCTTCAGCTGCCGCTGGAGCAGATGAAGTCCACCGACCCATTCCGGGGGGTGAACCCCGGGATTGTGCGCCCGCTGGGGCGCATCACGCTGCCGGTTACCTTCGGGTCCCGGAAAGCATTTAGAACTGAGCACCTCGTATTTGACGTGGCTCACACCCCATTGCCGTACAACGGAATCCTTGGTCGGCCATCGTTGATCAAGTTCATGGCGGCAACCCATTGCGCTTATGGCGTGATGAAGATGCCGTCCACATACGGGTTCCTCTCCATCAAGTGTGATCTCAAGGACGTGGCTTGGTGTGTTGGCGAGGTCGTCAAGGCCGCCGTCGATTCCGGTGATGAGGGCGTCGCCGGAAGCGAAGGCTCACTGCCGGGCGATCACCCCGCAGCGAAGAAGGCTCGTGTTACCCCGCAACCACTAGCTGGGGGAAGCACAAGTTCGAGCTCATGCCCCGGGAAGGGCAAGAAGCTCAAGGGGGAGGCCGCCAAGGTGAAGAAGCTGCCCCTCCAAGCCGGCAACGAGGAGCGCACCGTCACCATCGGTGCGAACCTCAATGCCAAATAGGAAAGCGCCCTCATCACTTTCCTCCGGAAGAACTCCGACGTGTTCGCCTCGGAACCATCGGATCTTCCCGGAGTCCCTAGGAAGGTGATCGAGCATCGACTGGCGGTGCGTCCAGACGCCCGCCCCGTGAAGCAGAAGGTCCGCCGGCAAGCACAGGAGCGCAAAGACTTCATCAAGCAAGAAGTTGACAAGCTAAAGGCCGCGGGGGCTATCAAGAAAGTACTGTACGCCACTTGGTTAGCAAACCCAGTTGTAGTACCCAAGGGGGAAAATAAACTGCGCATGTGTGTAGACTTTACCGATTTAGATCGTGCATGTCCTAAAGACCCTTTCCCTTTACCCCGCATTGATCAAATAGTAGATCCCACTGCCGGTTGTGATTTGTTGTGTTTTTTGGATGCTTTTTCCGGCTACCATCAAATTAATATGGCAGTCGAGGACGAGGAGAAAACGGCGTTCATCACACCGGTTGGCTGCTACTGTTACACGTGCATGACTTTTGGGTTGAAGAACGCGGGCTCAACATTCCAGCGTGCCTTATGCGAATGCTTAGGACGCCAGCTAGGCCGAAACGTTGAGGCCTACATTGATGATATCATCATCAAGTCAAAGCGCAGGGACTCGCTTAGTGATGACCCGCGGGAGACATTTGATAACCTCCGCAGGATCAAGCTCAAGTTGAACTCTGAGAAGTGCACCTTTGGTGTAGAGTCGGGGCAGCTTTTGGGTTTCTTGGTTTCACACAGGAGGATTCAAGCCAACCCAAATAAGATAGAAGCTATCAAGAGAATGGAGGCTCCCCGCTAGGTGAAGGACGTCCAGCGCCTCAACGTCTGCGTTGCCGTGCTGGGGCACTTCATTTCAAGGCTGGGCGAACGCGTCCTGACTTTCTTCAAGGTAATGAAGAAGAAGGGCCCAATCAATTGTACCCCCGAGGCTGAGGTGCCGTTCCAGGACCTGAAGCGGTACCTCAAGTCGCCGCCTATCCTCGTCGCCCCCAACCCGGGCGAGCCGCTGCTGCTCTACCTAGCGGCGACTTACCAAGTGGTCAGCTCGGTGCTTGTCGCCGAGAGAGAAGAAGATCTCCCGGGGGCTGGGGTTGCGGGGCAGGGGGCTGAGCCAGTCCTGGCAACCGCCTCGGACCCGGGAACCGCCACTGAGCCGGCGGCGTCGATACCCCGCAAGCGGCTCACGCAGCACCCGGTGTACTTCGTCAGCACGGTGTTGCGCGATGCCCGCGTGCGGTACCCGCAAGTGCAGAAGCTCTTGCTGCGGATTCTGCTTGCATCCCGCAAGCTGCGCCACTACTTCCAGGCACACCGCGTCACGGTGGTGTCAGGGTTCTGCCTCGAGCGGCCCCTCACCAACTGTGAAGCCATCGGGAGGGTGGCCGAGTGGAGGATGGAGCTGTCGGAGTTTGATCCGCACTTCACGGATACCAAGAGTATCAAGAGTGCCGCTCTGGCTGATTTCGTTGCAGAGTGGACCTCGACGAGTATAGAAGAAGAGGAGCCGGAGACCAGCCTGCCCGGCAGGCTGAACGAAGGCCACTGGGTCATGTACTTCGACGGCGTGTTCAGCCTGCAGGGGGCTGGCGCCGGAGTCGTCATCGAGTCGCCCACGGTAGACCAGTTGAAGTTCGCCATCCAACTCAACTTCCCCAACTCCACCAACAACACAGCTGAGTATGAGGGGTTGCTCGCAGGGTTGCGGGTGGCGATCGCCCTCGATATTAAGCACCTGGTTGTCCGCGGGGATTCGCAGCTCGTGATCAACCAGGTTAACAAGAACTACGAGTGCCCGCAGATGGCAGCGTACGTGGATGAAGTCCGCAAGCTAGAACACAAGTTCAAGGGTTTGCGATTCGAGCACATCAAGCGCAAGGATAACTTCGCGGCTGATGAACTGTCCAAGTGGGCAGCAGAGCGTCGGAAGGTCCCGACGGGAGTGTTCTGGCACAGGCAGACTGCGCCTTCAGTCACTCCCAAGCTGGCTGCAAGGGAAGCCCCCCCGGCAACCGACGGAAACCCGGCAACAGCGGAGGTCCATGCGGCCGATGTGGCGGCATGCACGAGCAGGGAAACCCCGCCTTGGGCGGTGGACATCGCCCGCTACCTCAAGGGGGAAGCCCTCCCGGAAGACGACGTTACCGCAGAGCGCGTAGCCCGGCAAGCCAAGATGTACGCTCTGGTAGACGGGAATCTCTACCGGAGGTGTGCAAACGGAGTAAAACTCCTTTGCGTGCCCCAAGACGAAGGGCGCGCACTCCTGGAAGATATACACCGAGGCACATGCTCGCACCATGTGGCCCCCCGGGCTTTTCGGCACGGCTTCTACTGGCCTACAGCACTAGCCGATGCCGAGTAACTGGTCAAGACATGCGAGGCGTGCCAATTCCATGCGAAGAAGAGTAATCAACCGGCCCAAGCCCTGCAAGTCATTCCATCCTCCTGGCCGTTCACGGTCTGGGAGCTGGACACCGTCGGCAAGCTGCCGAGAGCGGTTGGCGGCTACAATTATTTGCTCGTGGCCATCGACAAGTTCTCCAAGTGGGTGGAGGTGGAACCAGTGCGGAAGGTGATCGCTCAGGCGGCCATGAAGTTCCTCAAGGGCATTGTGTGTCGGTTTGGTGTGCCTAACGGCATCATGACCGATAATGGCACACAATTTACGAGCGCCGTGTTCCAAGCTTACTGCGAGGGCATGGGCACCAAAATCCACTTCGCCTCGGTTGCTCACCTGAGGAGCAACGGACAGGCGGAGAGAGCCAACGCAGAGGTGCTGCGGGGGCTCAAGACAAGAACCTTTGACAAGCTCAATGGCCACGAGAAGCACTGGATTGAAGAACTCCAGCCCGTGCTGTGGTCGATCAGGACCACACCTAGCCGGGCAACGGGTGAAACTTCTTTCACCCTTATCTACGGGGCAGAAGCGGTGCTGCCCCTCGAGCTCAAGCATGGATCCCCTCGGGTACGCGCGTACGGCGAGCAGAGCCAACACGAGTAGAGGGTTGACGATCTTAACTTCATCGAAGAACTTCGCCGTTATCATGACAGGCGAGTCCGTACCCGGGAGCTCGAGGTCGGAGACCTTGTCCTGCGCTGGATACAAGGAACGAAGGCCGGGAACAAGCTGGCTCCGAAATGGGAGGGCCCCTTCCGGGTAGTGCAGGTGACCAGACCGGGGGCTGTCCGGCTGGAAACCGAAGAAGGCTTGCCGGTGCAAAATAGTTGGAATCTTGAGCACTTGCGCAAGTTCTACCCGTGAAGCGGTGGAGCCTGTCCCACGTGTGATGCTACTGCAGCATGCCTCTCGAACTAGTTTCTATGACTAAAGATAAGTAATGTCCCCTGAATTTAAAGTTGTCTCGTTATGGCATGTTTTTTCTTCTGTCTCCTGCTCTAGGTGCACAGAAGTCTCTTTCCATCCTTGGCTGTGAGCAGGGAGCTGCCGGAGCCTCGAAAACAAAAATCCCGTTGCCGGATCACTCCGGCACAGGGTTGTGACGTTGCCGGGTTCCCCGCAACGCGCGCCATGCAGCAGCTGCGTCCTAGGAGTATCGACCCTTCTGTGCCCGGGGGCTGGGAGGCCGGAGGGTAATTCGTGTTGCGCCTTTTTTCGTGTATTTCGAATTTTTTTTGCAGCATCTCGGGCTTGGTAAGAATTTGACATGCAGGGTAAGGATAGGGATCAGACACACGGTGATACTCGTGGAGTACTCACGGGCCGTGTCATCTAGCGGGCCGTCACTGGTGCGTGGCGACCACTTCGAGGCTCTTAACACAGGAGGCTGTCGCCATGGGTGCCGCGGTAGCTCGGCGCGCGTGGCAGCGGGATTCCCACCGTGCCTATAAAAGGGCATGGTGGCCACGGAGCAACTCAGAGCAAAGCTAAAAAAATGGCGAGTGGTGCGGTAGAGAAGCGGTGGTGGTGCATTTCTCCGCGCACAAGCGCCGAGGATGTTCCCGCCATCGCGTCCCTGCCACATCACTCCACCAAGCGTCTCCAAGGTGGGGGTTGCCGCAGAGACGCGATGGCGGTGCATGCCATCAGTGCCCAGCGCCGATGGGTGCAGTGCCATCTCAGCCTTGCCGCATCCCCTCGGCAAGCGGATCCAAGGCGAGGGTTGCCGCAGAGACGCTAGCGCGGTGCATTCCATCAGTGCTCAGCGCCGATGGGTGCACTGCCACAGTGCCCTTGCCGCACCCCTCCAGTAGGCGTTCCAAGTACAGAACCGACATGTTCAGCAAGAGAACAGACAGCTAAGTGCTTTATCCTAGGTGCCTACTCTTCTAGTCTCAACGCTGCCTCGTTGGTGTGGGTCGTGTCGGCTGGAGTGTTAGAAGGATGCTTGCGGGGGGAGTGCGCTCCTCATGCGGCTTATGGGTCCGTCCCATAGGCGCGTGCTTGGGAGTAGCTAACCCGCAAGTGGAGCGGCTCGCCGCTGCTGCTTGACCTTAGGTTGGCACTGCGGGTCCGTCTCGGGTCCCTGGTCTGGTTAAGTGAGTAACGTGCGAGTCCCCGGCAACACAAAGCATAACACACGAGGACGGGAAGACCCACCCCGCGAGTCAATTTCAGGAGCAAATACCAAGTAGAACCAGAAAGCGGAATTTGTAAAAGTAGCAAACGATTACATGGGCTAATGAAACCATAATTGTTTAACGGCGCCAAGTGCCAGTTGCAGGAAATGAAAATAAAACAAAAGATAGCAGGAAACTATGACGACTTGCTGCCGGGGTCTTCCGCTGGGGGCTCCGGCTTCCGCTGCATCCGCTCCACCACCTCGTCGACGAACCTGCCCACCGCCTTGGTGTGGGAGGGACCGTCCTCGCTGTTCGACCACGCGTCCAGCAACGCCTCAAAGGGGAAGTCGGGGTGGTAGTAGTGCACCCGGGGGAGGATCGTCTCGGCGATCTCTCTGGCGCACGACGCTATCTCCCCGTCGCAGAACTTGGAGATCCACACGTCCAGCGCCACGAGCTTTCCCACCATGTTAGAGAAGAATGGGATCAGGCTGCAGCGCGCGAACAGCCTGGGCGATCTCATGCAGCTTCTCAGTCTCCCTCCGCCGCTGCTCCGCCAACTTGTCGTGGTTGGTGCGTGACAACGCCTCCGCAAGCGTGGCCTTGCGGAGGAGTTCCGTGAGCTGCACGATCTCCTTGGCCTTGCACACATTGTCCTCGCCAGTCTTGACGAGCTCGCCCTGGGCAGTGGACAGCTCGGACTCGAGATGGGCGCTCTTCTCCTTGGCGAAATTGATCTCCCCCACGAGTTCGCACTCCCGGGTTGGGAACTGCTCCCGCCGCTCCTTCTCCCGCCGCGTCCTCTGCAGCCTTGGCCTGGTCCTCCAGCTTCGCGCGCAACTCTTGGAGTTGGGAGGAGTAGCCACTGACCAGCTCGCTCTTCTCGTTGAGGTTAGCTTGAGCTGTAGCCAGCACGTCTTCGTGCTCCTTGTCGGCCTTCTCCCGCACCGCGGCCAGCGAGTCCAGTACCTGCTGGTGCTCGGCGCGTTGGGCCTCCAGCTGCCGGAGGAGCTTCGCCTCGAGGACAACTGGCATGGTGGCCTCGTCCCTGGCCTGCCAGGCCTGCCGGGTCTCCTCCCTTAGCCAGGAGAGCTCCTGCCTCTCCCTCTCGACATCCAGCCGCACCTCACCCAGTTGGAGCTTCGCGAGCTCGTGGTGCTCCCTCACCTTCTTGAACGAGGTGACGAACGACAGTTGCTGCTTCTTGATGGCGTCGAGGAATTGGTGCCCCTGATCGTAGATGCTTGGGTCCCAAGTCGCCCCGGCAAGAATGTCGAGGTCTGGCCTGGAGTTAGCGACGGACGACGACGAGACCCCCGCCGCCATGGTTTGGGCAGGGGGAGCATCGTCCCCTTGCGGGGGAGGGGGGGGCGCTGCCAGCTGCTCCTCAGACACGTCCTCTTCCACACCCGCGCCCGTGGGTTGCGGGTCCGGTGGAGGGGCCACGCTCCCGACAGGAGTCGTCTCCTGCAGGGCGGCCGCAGGACTCGCGCCCCCGACCTGCAAGGCCGGGGACGCGCCACTGAGCCCTGCTCCGATAGCGGTGGCGGGCGCCACCACCGTCACGTCTGGGCCGACGGGGCTTGGTGCGGGAGCCACCTCCGGCTAGTCACTCCCCTCTGCGTCCTCAACGTCAGAGGTGAGGTCGATCACCGTATCGTCTGCCCCAGTGGAGGGCGCATCGGGACCTGCGACAAGGGCAGAGTAAGTACCTCAAGCTAAGATGGGGTACCCGGCAACGAGCGCAAGGGAGTCCTGGATGTGTACCTTGTAGGGTCGCCGCGCTTGCGGGGGGAGGCTTGTACCCCCTGTCCCGGCTTCTGCTGCCGGGCTGTCCCCGCAGGCTGAGTTTCGCCTACAAGCCAAGGCAAACATGCGGTTAGGGGTCGATGTGCTGAAGGAGCATGTACAGTGGAGTCAGGGGAGGGGTCTGTACCTGCTGCGGGCTCCTCCTCCTCTGGGACCGGGTTGGCGACAGGCGTAGTGGCGGTGCCGCTGGTCCTCGTGCCGGTCTGACTGGCAGTGGCACTGGCCCGGGTGCGCGGTTTCTTACGGGGCGCGGCTGGTGCAGTGTTGGTTCTCCCCCTCTTGCCGGCTCCCGCCGGAGCGTTGTCCCTGCAAGGCATCAACGAAGAAACAAAGGAATCAAGGCAAGCACAAACTCGTAAAGAGAAGTGGGGAGAAAGCGTCAGCTTACCTTGGGGGTTTGAGCCTGAGCGAGTAACCCGTGAAGATTCCCCGCTTGGGCGGGGCCACGGACCCTAGTGGAGTTGCCGCGGCAGCCGCCGAGGCGCCCGCAGCCGTTGCAGAGGTAGTTGCTGCAGCCGACGCTCTGGGTCGCCGCACCAGCGGCACGTTGTCCTCGTCCTCCACCTCCGCCTCGAGGAGGACTGTCCTGGCCCCGACAAAGCCGCCCGCCTCGTCGCCGGGCCCGCTGGAATCCGATCCCCCCTCGCTCTCCTCGGCACTTGCTTCCCACGGACTGCGGGTGGCGGAGGTTTCGGGGCTGGGACCGGGGGATCAGACATCAGCCCCCACTCGTTTGTAACAGCCCGAGAGCAACCTTTTTCCTTTTAAGCCCTTTTGGACTGTTTTGTAATTTAATTGTTGTCATCATGTTGTCGTGCTCATGTCATCATAATTATTTTGCCATGTCATTAGCATCATCTCATATTTCGTTTGCACGAAATGTCACTTCTGTTGTGTTGTCGTGTGTTTGCCTTTTCGCGTGTTCGCGAAAGCCTAAAAATTATTTTTATACAAAACCTAATTTGGTTTGAAAAAATAAATCCGGGTTAATTAGACCACTTGGCTCTTGTCTTGTTTGTTGCGAGAATCTAAATTTGCAAAACGTGTATTTTTTGTTTGAGACTTTTGTTTGCCCAAAATCCCACCTAGCAAACCCTAACCCTAACTTTTCTCCTTTTCCCTTTCCTCTTTTTCTTTCTCCTCTTTTCATTTCTGGCCGCCGCCACCCTGCTTCCTCCCTCTCTGTTCTTCTTCTTCCTCCCGAAGCTTCCTCCCAGTCACCTCCCTTCTTCTTCCATGGCAGGCGCCCCCCGAGCTCCTCTGCGCCCCGCGCCGCCTGGCCGCGGCATCCCCGCGCGCGCCTCCCCGTCGCCCGCGTCCGCCCTTGAGCTTCCTTTCCCCGGCCGTCCCTCTCCCTCGGGCTCCCTCTTCCCCGCGCGCCGCCCCTACCCGTCGCGCGCGTCCACCTCGCCGCCGCCTGCTGCCCCTGGCCGGCGCCGCTTCTCCCCGTCGCCCCCTCTCCTGCTGCCCCTGGCCGGCGCCGCTTCTCCCCGTCGCCCCCTCTCCTGCTGCCCCTGGTCGGCGCCCGTCCTCGCTCCCCACGCACGCCCCTGTCGCCGAGCTCGCCTACCCGCACAGCTCTGCCCCTTCGCAGCCGAGCGCCCTTGGCTGCTGCTCGCTCGCCCGCGAGCCCCACGCGCGCCCTCCTCCCTCTTCCGTGGCCGCCTCGCCCCGCCGTCGACCACCATCACCTCGCCGCGCGCCCCTCCTCTCTTCTCTCCCCGCGCCTGCCGCCTCCCGCGCGAGCTCACCGCCGGCAGCGCATCTCCTCTGCCGCCTGCCGCGAAGCGCCTCCAAGCTCCTTGCTCCGCCCCGATGCCGTCGCCCTCGCTCCAGCCTCCTCTGCCTCCAGCACGCTGCTGCCGCCCGGCGTGCTGGCCTAGCCCAGCCCGGACCAGGCCCGAGCAAGCCCGGCTCGCCCAAGCCCAAGCCAGATCCAAGCCCAGGCCGGTGCCCTCTTTTCCTTTTTCTTCTTTTCCTAAAATTGTTAAACCTTGACGTGTGGGCCCTGCTTGTCAGTCTGTGTGCTGCTGTTTGTTGCCGCTGCTCCGCGTCGAGCCGCCATGCTGCTGCACTTCGTCGACGCCCGCGAAGACCACATCGCTTTAGAGATGAAGCCGCGCGACTACATCGCCTACGTGAACGACTACCTTGCCGTGAACGACTATGTTGCCTACGTGAACAACTACTTGGACTACGCCGACCACGTGTACGACTACCTCGCCCGTACGACTACTTCCTCTACGTCGACTACTTCGTCTACCACGCGACGCCGCAACGAGTCCAAGGTATAACGAGCAACCGTCCCGTGAATCAACCGTTCTTCGGCGTAGACCCTTAGGTTGCGATTGTCGATATGGCATGTGTTGTATGAGATGTCGTGTATGTACCGATAATATCGATAGATGCAGGTACCTTGTTTCCATTAGTGTGTGCAACCCCGACCTAGTCGGATCATTGTGTTGTTCTTGTCTTAAAGCATGCATCGCACCTATTCATGTCATTGTCATGCATGCTAATACAACTATCACATTGTTGTGTGTAGTTAATCAATTAAACTCTATTCCTTGCATATGAAGTTGTTTAGATGCTATGTGTATTATTTTCGGACTCCATTTAACTTGGTAAATTGTAAATCGGATTTACTATCGGAATACTTAATATGTCATGCATCATCCTTATGTCACGCATCATCCCTTGATTGCGCATATTAATTACCATGTGTATCGTGTATGCTTATACTTTTCTTTTATGTCGTGTATTTGCTTCTTCCTCGCTAGTCTTCGATTCCTACGACGATGACGACTATGCTTGTGTTCTTCTTCCAGGGTTCTTGCTCAATTCCGGGCAATTGAGTACTCCAGGCAAGCAGCCCTTCCTTGACCATGTTGACTATACCCAATGCCTCTCTTTCATTCTTGCACTAAGTTACGTTCTCAGTCTGGTCACGATGCCTCTAGGATTGCATAGCTTTTAGTCAGCTCTACTCAAATACCTTTGTCTTGTTACTTGTCCTATTACCATGTCACATGTTTGTTGTTGCCCTACCTCTTGGTCATTAGATGTCATGCTTAGTCGCGAGTCTGGTGTCCTTTTATCTGGGGTCCCACAATTGCTACATCCACATGCTACTCCCTATATTTAAATTGCAATTATTAAACTGTGACCTGTTATTACCTGCCCAAGGCAACGATGGGAGGCCGTGCTAATGCATTGGTGTTTTGTTCCGTTGGCGCCGACCTAAGTACCGAGTTCTCGTTTTCGCCGACCCAAGAAACTTCGCGCTAACCGCTCGTGAGAGAATATATGGGTTCTACCTCGGCTTAGTACTCGTTTCATAACTCTTCCAGGGGCCACATAGTTCGGGCGTTCCATTTGGCATATCGCATATACACTGGTGTTGTGTTTGAAGACTTGTTGGTGACTTTGCATACATATAGGACTGCGGCACACGTCTGGAGTGGTCATTCTGCGGACATTGAACCACTACCAGCTGTTCCCGCAACTCTTGAGTCTGTATGACGCTTCGGCCGGGTTCTCGTTTCGGATTAGACTCAGTTGGGTGGTTCCCTGAATTAGTTGTGGGGCTTGGAAACGTCGTGTCGCTCAATCCTGCCGGCACCTATTTTGCGTGTGTTCCATGCTAGTGGCATCAAGGGTTGGACGAACGTGTACGGGTAAATTGGTACACACTGCAGGGATAAATCTTTCGGAAAGCCATGTCCGCGGTCATGGACGACTTGGTTGGTCATTACTTGATCATAGAGAACTCAATCAATTTAATCAACTTAATCTCATAAACTTGAGTACTAATTAGCCTTAATCATGGATATGCTTAAAACTGCTTAAGTGTGAGTGTCCTTTGGATTGCTTCCTCACAGGGTGTTGAGGGGTGATATGAGGATTGTGTTGTTTGGTGTTTAGTAAATAGGTTAATCGCCTCACCTTGTATACGCTTCTCATCCTCTCATTAGACGTTGTTATTAGAGTGTCTCTCCAGATATTGTTGCTGCTGCATAACCCCACCATATTATCCATCCTTTGAGACTTGTTGCATACTAGCATAGATCTCCCCGTAAGTCTTGCGAGTACTTTGTACTCAGTTGCTTTGCAACGTTGTTTTCTTCAGAGCTTCCAGCAGAGCAGGTGAGCCGCTAGATTCTTCGTGGAGCACGACGTTGGATTCGATGTTTGGCCAGGAGATCCAGATCAGGGTTCTAAGACTCGTGGCGGGTTTCTTTCCAGCTTCCAGCCTCTTCAGGCCATGTTGTATTCTTGTCCGTACTCGGGCATAATTCGACTTCCGCTGATGTAATGATGTAATGTTGGGACATGTGTCCTCTCTTCGTAATAATGGTTATTCTGCTCCTTGTATGAGCTTTGTAATTACTCTTTTCTGTAGAGTTTTGGTAATGATATTCATGTTGAAAAATCCTGCGGTGAGCACATTAATGCATGTATGTATTGAAGTGTTTATCGTAGGTTAAGAACCTGAGGCTTAAATTATGCAAGGTTAGCAATTTGGGCCTAAATTGTATAGTTCCGGTCCCGGGGTCTTACATCGTTGCAGGGTGGGTAGCTGCCGATGATGTCGTGGAGGCCCGCGACGCCGACGTGAAGGGATGGAGCCCCCGGGGGCAGCTCCGTGAATGGGACGTCCTTGCCAGTTATTCCCTTCACCCACTCCTGGATCACCTCCGGCGTCACACCCACGCTTTGCAGGCGCGTGGTGTCGCCGGGCCCCGTGTACATCCACGCGGGGTGGGACCGCAGCTGCAGCAGCGCGATGCGCCGGCTGATGTAGGTGCGCGCCACGTCCAGATCGGTGAGCCCCGCTAGCCGCATGGCCATGATCTTCTTGATGATGGGAAGGAGTTCCGCGTCTCGGCTGTAGCGGTCCCGCCAGCTGCCGTTACTCGCCGGCAGCTCGGTGGCGCATGAACGGCAGCTCGGTGGCGCATGAATGAACTCGTCAGGCTCATCTACGCGAACCCAACACCAGCTCCCGCGCCACTCCTTCTCGATCTTCTTCTCACTCCGCACGATGAACTCCGACTTCATCTTGTCACGGGCGCGGAACGAGACCCCCGACGACATCGCTCCCGACTGCTCGATGTGCGGGTAGAAGTAATGGCGGAACAACGCCACCGATGGCATCACCCTGACAAACCCCTCACAGAGGAATTGGAAGACAGCGAGAAGGAGAGAGAAGTGAGGTGAAGCTGCGCAACCTTAAGCTGGTAAGCCGCCATGAGAGCATGGACGAAGAGGGAGTACGGAGGTACGAACCCAGCGAGGATGAAGCGGCCGAACACCCGGAAGTCGTGGTCTTGGTGGTCGGCATCCACTGGGAAGATGAGCGTCTCGCCGTACTCGTTGAACAAGCTGGCAACGGCGTGCCGGATCTTGTCGACCCCCTCGCCGTTGTAGCCGGGCTTGAAGAAGGCCCGCGTGGCCCTCATCTCCCGGTTCTTCTAGTCCTTCTCCGACAAGGGCTTCTTGAGGGCTTTCTCGCCCTTGTCGACCGCGGAGCTCGTGGAACCCTTCCCTCTCTTGGGGGCCTTGGGCGCCATGGAGAATGTGGGTGGCGATGAACAAGATTAGGAGCGCAAGGAGGAATGGGGATGAGGAAGATGAACTCGGGGCTAAGTGATTGCCCCTCAGTGCAGTGGTGGGGTTTTATAGCACCCCAGCGCTGAGCAACGGTTACATCCACACCCTACGGGTGCGCTGGGGATAACTACGTTTTAAGAGGGGAATGCGAGACGTGGCCTTAACCACCCACGATTAAGGGGAAGGTTAGGGCGGAAATCTCGCCCCCACCGCTCCGCTCGTAACGGCGGAGTCCCTGGAGCGGCGCATCGTCGGGAGCCCGAAACGACTCGGGACCCACGCGTCGGTTAGGACGTAGCCTGACAACCGACCAAGGATGATTTCGCCCGGGAACAGGCGTTGCCGGCCCACGCCCGAGGCCTACTGTCGCACCAGTGGCACCCGGGCTACCACCGTTGCTCAAGGGTGGGTCGCCTCACTTGCTTCCCGCAAGGACGGCACCCTGGGCAGCACGGCGCGAGCTGCCTGGGAAGGCACCGGCCCGGCAGGAGCCTGGGGAGGGGGTTGCCGTGGACCAGGACTAGCCGTGCTGCGGGGATTACCCCAGAAGACAGCGTGAAGACCCCCGTCAGGACGCCCCCCGGGAAGCCCACCTGCCGGGGAGAGTGTTCCCTGGCGCAAGCGTTTACAATAGGGCCGGTGCCCAGCAAGCAGAGTATCGACGCCACGTGGCTGCCCGGCAGGCTCCTTTTGCGCAGGGCTGGTCAGAGCGTGGAGTGTGGCACAGGCTGAGCATTAAATGCTCCGACAGGGAGGAGGTTACCCGTCTAGTCAACCTGCAGTGAGTAACCCGCAGTGAATCTAGGGCACGTGTGGCCCTAGCTACAGTGCGTCTCACCGTGCATGCATGCCAGCACAGCGAAGGCAGCTGCCTTGGGTCCCTGTTCGACGCGTGTCCTAGGGCGCGTCCCCCATGCAAACCGTGGCACCTGTAGTATCCCCTTAGTATAAAAGGAGGACCCGCGCCACCAGTCAAGGGGTTCCGATTTCCGAAGGTTAGACTGGAGCTGAGGTTGCAATCCCTAGAGATCTAGTCCAGAGGTAGCAAGTAGCCAGTTAGAAAAAAGGGAAGAGAGCGCCCGGGGACTCTCCCGACAACCTTGTAAACACCTGTTCTTTAGTTAATAAACACTCAGAAGCAGGACGTGGGGTTTTACACCTCCGGGTGGCCCGAACCTGGGTAAACCGACTTGTGCATTGCAGCGCCCGTCATTGGCCTCGCTGGCGATCGCCGGAGCGATCCCAACGCCCACTGCCGAACCTAAAAGGGGGTGCCTCGCATCCCCGGTGTCTAAGCCCCGGGCTACGACAGATGAAAAGTGAGACTAGTAGCACAAGGGTTCACGTAGAGACCCGACTTTGATTTCAATGAAACATATTCTCCGGTTATGATTGGAATTACATTCCGATATTTAATCTCATTGTCTGTTCAAAATCGTCTATCTATGCAGTTGATGGACGTCGCGACTGCATATCTTTATGGGTCATTAGATTCGGATATTTACATGAAGGTTCCAGATGGCATCCAAATTCCGAATACTAACACAAGACGCAACATGTACTGTGTAAAGTTGAATAAATCTTTATACAGTTTAAAACAGTCGAGTAGAATGTGGTACAACCGACTAAGTGAGTTTCTCATTAAAAATGGTTACTCTAACAATGATGACTGCCCATGTGTATTCATCAAGAAATCGAAAACAGGATTTTGCATTATCTCTGTATATGTTGATGATTTAAATATCATTGGCAACAAACAGGATATAGATGAAGCTCGTAATCATCTAATGACGGAATTTGAAATGAAAGATTTGGGTAAAACAA
Source organism: Brachypodium distachyon (assembly GCF_000005505.3). NCBI lineage: Eukaryota > Viridiplantae > Streptophyta > Magnoliopsida > Poales > Poaceae > Brachypodium > Brachypodium distachyon. Next base: position 21,380 of record NW_019841144.1, read on the forward strand.
AATTCCAATTAGGTTTACAACTTGAGCACCTTTCTTCGGGAATATTGGTTCACCAAGCTACATATATCCAGAAAATCTTGGAGAAATTTAACATGGACAAATCCTATCCATGCAAAACAGCTATGCTAGTTTGATCTTTAGACGGAGAAAGATCCATTCAGACCAAAAAGTGATGGAGAGGAAATTTTGGGACCTGAGTTCTCATATCTTAGTGCTATTGGGGCATTAATGTATCTAGCAAATTGCACCCGGCCGGATATTACATTTGCGGTAAATTTACTAGCTAGACACAACGTAGCTCCAACAAAACGCCATTGGGTAGGAGTCAAGCAAGTTTTTCGCTACCTACAAGGCACTAAAGATCTAGGTCTATATTTCCAAAAGGAAAACCAAAACTCTGATTAATCGGATACACTGATGCTAGCTATTTATCTGATCCCCACAATGCCAGATCCCAGACCGGTTTCGTGTTCCTACACGGTGGGACAGCCATATCGTGGAAGTATTCTAAGCAGACTCTAGTGGCTACATCCACAAATCATTCGGAAATAATAACTTTATACGAAGCATCTCGTGAAAGTGTATGGCTACGCAGAATGATTAACCACATACAACAATCATGTGGTATTGGTTCAATTTAATCACCTACAATTATCTATGAGGATAATTCTGCTTGTGTTGCTCAGATGCAAACAGGTTATATAAAAAGCCATATAACTAAACATATTGCACCTAAACTATTCTATCCTCATGAATTACAACAAAATGGGAAGATAAATATCTTGCAAACCAAATCATGTGATAACCTCGCAGATTTGTTCACTAAGTCCTTACCCAACTCCACATTTCAGAAATGTGTATATGGGATTGGTATGCGACGACTTAAAATTTTGCAAGCATCAGGGAGAGTATTCACCTGAGTTTAACCTGTTCATAACATCATATTGCACTCTTTTCCTATTATGAGTTTTACTCACTAGTTTCTCATAAAAGGTTTTTAATGAGACAATATTAACATAAGATTATATGTCATTTTTTCTATTTTCCCCACCAAGGTTTTTGTGGATAATATACAAGGCATATTTATTGTTCACATAATTCGATATGAATTATCAAGAAACAATTTTCAAAATATGTTATACCATTTTCTCCTTATTTTCCCATTGGGTTTTTAAAGGGAGTTTTCATAACATATCAATATTATTATTATTTCCTCAATATTTTTCCCACGGGGTTTTTGGAGGAAATTACAAGATTACAAGGTTCCATGATGATTCAAGAATATACACATCAACGTAGCAAATTGATCAAGGGGGAGTGTTGAGAATAATTAGTTATGATCAATTAGGATTAATTATTAGTTAATTAATAGTTAATTAGGCAGTTAACCTTCTAACCGTTCGCGTCCCAATTTTCCCAAAACTAGAACGCGAGTGCCAAAACTTGGGACACCAATGCATGTATTGGTGTCCCTTCCCCTTGTATATATATGATCATCATTCAATGGAAAAAACACACAATCATTCATTCTCAATCATTTCATAACACCCTTCTTGCTTGAAGGCACTCCCCTTCCGACTAAAATTATCAGAAGCTCTTTGCCCTTATAAATAAGATTAATTCATCTCAAGAATTAAAAAATCTACTAATTCATCTGAATATTCAAATCGACCAGAATTAACTCCAACACGCGAGGAGGCTTTGACTGTTGAATTATTAAGCCACCCGGTGCATTTTATTTACTAGTAATTGTGCAGCGCACATGTTGACTTATATATTTTCATTATTTCTGAACTTGTGTGTTTTCTCGCAACTATTGTCAAGGCTCATTGCTATGGCGTTACTGCCCCCTCCGTTTCTAAATTCTTTTCGTTGTTTTATTGTGGTTCAATAGTAGATCACAGGCTCACGGCAATCCAGATTGCACCAAAGAGGGATCTTTTTATTACTTTCTCAAAACAACTTGCAACATAAAATCTCACTAAACAAACTTAACTTTCAATATCTACTTAATAACCCAAAACTACACACATGTGCCATTTTCCTTCTATGGGGGTTGTCCAGAGTTAAAAACATAAGTCATGTAAATTGTCAGTATAATTTTCTGCCAAATTGACAAAAAAAAAAATAGAATGCACACTGAATGAACTCCAAAATGAAGAGGCAACAACAGCGGCGTGGGAACAC
>NW_019841145.1:0-20560 GCF_000005505.3 Brachypodium distachyon
GATTTCTGATCAGCTATATATGGATTGTAATTTAGGGGCTGATACCCTATTTGTCCCTTGTCTTTGTCTTTTTTCTCAAGAATTATGTCGGTGCGAAATTAAATTAAAGACTTAACCGTTATGATTATGAGCGTGTTGGCTTGTTGCTTTTTGGCAGCTCTAGCCCGTTTTTGCTCGCTTTTGTCGTATCTTGTAATGGAGTACGTGTTGATCGATCGTGTAACAGAAATTTAAGCTTTTTCTTAAGCATAATAAAGAGTTATGAAAACATAAAAACTCTGACCGGGCGGCCCTACCTGCCTGCCCCGAGCCGTCTCTTATTGCGTTCGTCACACTTTCGCTTCCCGCAAAGGAACGGCGTTCCTCTCTTCCGCTGTGCCCTAGCCCCCAACACCGACTAGCCGGCGGCGTCGAGTGCATACGTGGTCCGCGGACACACCTGCTCCTCACGCCGTGGTTCGGTCGCGGAAGGACATGGCCGATTCCACCAGCTCCTCCTCGCGCTTCGGCTTCGCCGCCGCCTTCTCCGACCAAGTCCTCATGCCCAGGGCATCTGGGGTTCAGGGTACGCCCTCTCTCGTCCAGGCCTCCTGTTTGCGCCAATCTGCCACTATGATCCCTATCCTCTTTTACCATTGCAGCCTCTGATTTTCCATTTGCTTGCCTTTCCAAAGTGAACCCCTATTCATGTTAGCCCCTGCCACATCCACGGTGGCTTTACAGGGGATTGAAAGACACAGCTCCCCAGGCAAAATGAGCCCCCAAAATCTGTTGAAACCTAATCTGGTTCAAATTTTTTTGTTTGGCTCCTAGTTGATTGGAACTTAACTGATGTTGCTAGGTGAAAGGTGGATCAACATGGATGCAAGTTTGGTTTCTGTTGGGGTTTTTGTTACAGATTTGAGTTAAAAGTTTCATTAAAATTTTCCTATTTGAAAAGTTAAAATGTCAAGTATGAAAACTGGGGAAGAAACATAGGCAATGTGGAGGGTGGTCTGCATCTGCTGCGCAAAGCTGCATATGTCAGACTCGTGTACCTGTGTTAAGGAGTAAAATTCTACCATGTTATCCACCTTTGGCATCAAATTTCCATTCTTCTTTTCTATATTTAGGCTGCAATTGTAACATTTTTATTCATATAAACCTGTGATGACAAACTCAATGCGTATTGTGCTCCTTTTAACTAACATATGTTTGGTTATCTGTATTGCAGTCGTGTTGTGTCTCTGTCGACTCGCACAAAGGTCAGCGACACCAGCTTCGTGGTTGGCGTCGCGGTGGGCTTCACTCTGAAGAGAAGGCTGCGCCGGTGGGCTGCTAGGCTGCTCAAGAGAATTAATGACGATAACTGGCCACATAACTGCAATCTCTTATTTTTTGTTCACAAATGGTTACTCTCTATCCCCAAGTTGAAACCTTGTAGGTTGCTTTGGATTAACTGTGATGAATACAAGCTAGTGGTTTTCCAGCTGTATGTGCACCACCCCTTTTAGGTGATCTGTACTGGCACTTGTGGTAGGTGCAGATTCTGCCTTGCATCTCTCGCTATCGTAATCTATGGTGCCATTTTGAGTCTTCCCTGGTTGATTTATAAATATAATTTGTATTTGTTTTTCGACACGGAGACATTCATCCTAGAGAAGAAACTTGGCGTGATGTTCCGTAAAATGAGTACATAAAACTTTACCTGCAAAACAATTTTACATGGGTTCAGTATGTGTTTGCTAATTAAACTTTATCAAAGCCGTCTTAGTATGTGTTTGCAATGCTCAACTATAAAAAATGTGTTGGGCTAATTTCAGGTTTGAACTTTTTACAACACAAAAAAACTTTGACATCCTGACATGGTGTGGAATAAACTACTAGCTCTACTATATTTAGGGTTCTTGGTTATGCAAATGCAGAGTTGTCGGGGGAATGACCCCGGGTAGGGTCATGACGACACAACTCTAGCCGAGATAACGGAGACAAAGCCGGCATGGTTATGCATGCCGGCATCGTAAAGTCAAACTAACACTAAACCGGCATCCCGGACGTATGCCGGCATGACTATCTTGTCTTATGAGTTTGCAGGATAAGGACGAGCACCTTGATCTCGGCGATAGCCGAGATCTCTCGACGGTCTAATCCTGACCACGCGATGCAGAGTAAAACAGCGCCATCATCATCTCAAAAAAGCAGTCAGCGCTTACGTATCGGTGTCAGGTGACTGCACAAAATAAGCACCGAAAGAGAATCTCTGACGGAAGCTGGCAGAGGATTGTTGTACCCGTTGCAGGGTGCCAGGGAAAAGTAAAGTTGTCTTGTCCCCTACGGTGCTACCTGGAGGGAACCAAGCCGCGTGCCCGGCGGGGCCCAAAGAAGATGACGTTAGACTCGGCCCGCATGTCAGTGTGACATGGGCGGCCTAAAAATAAAACCTTACCTCGACAAGAATACAACTCAAGTAACGTCATTGTAGAGCTTGCCTATCTCGGCTAATACAACAAAGCATGAGTAGAAGTCTTACCTCGACAAGAGGGCTCCGAATCTGGGTAAATCTGTGTGTGCTTGTGTAACTTGTGCGTGTTTCCCTTCACGTCCTCCCTCCTCCGGTTCCTCCTTCGTCCATCGGCCCCAAGTTAAGCCATCCTATGGCATCTGCCGTGACACCACCACGACAGTTGGTGCCCACCATGGGGCCAGCAGCGGCGCTAGCTGGAGTTTTCATCCGGACGGGAAGCTTCCTCGTCACCGGAGAGCGTGTGGGCTCCGGTTTGGTCCAGAAATTCGGCTCTCTGGGCTTCATCGACAACAACGCGGGTTGCTTCAACGACGCACCGCTTTCCTGCGTAGGCCACTTCATCAACTTCGGCATGCACGAGGTTTATGTTGCCGTTGACAGTCCCTGCAGGTACCCAGAGCAGGTGGTAATGGCCGAAGATCCCCCCGCCATCTGCACGGTTCGCGGTCGGCATGGTGACCGCCCCGCTGACCGTGTGGAGGTCTTGGTGACGGCTCATGGCGTCGATGCGGGAAGGGATGCTGCAGGAAGTGGCGCGGTCCCAACCAAGTCTGGCAGAACGGCGAAGCTCCCCTTGGAGAAGCCGGAGAACATCGCTGCTCAGGCCGGCACGTTGGCCCTGCCGCCGAAGCCGACTCAGCTCCAGGCATCCATCGAACGGCTAACCGCGCCGGTAGCGTCCAATGCTAACCCAACCCAGCTGCAGGTGGAGTTGGAGTTGGAGAGACAGAAGCTGCTGAAGGAAGCAGTCGACGTCGCTCACGCTCGACAACAGCTCGAAATCTCGCTCCGTGAGTATAACAAAGCCCATGGCCTTAGTTCTACTGCGTTTACTAACCCTAGCAAAGTTGGGGAAGTGCGTAACCGTGGCAAGAACTTGAATGCCGAGATAGCTAGAGATGGCAGGGGTGCGCCAGTAGTGTCGGCAAGTTTTGCCCCGGCACTAAAGCCGAAATACAATACCCCTGTCAAAAATCTCAGGGTTGCCGAGGCTGCGGCTGAGGAGTTGCCGAATCTTACGGGAGAGGCACTTCGGCAGTAGCAACTGCGTGTGAAAGAGATGCTCCAAACTGCTAACGAGCAGAATGAGGCGTACATGAGAATGCACGGCAAACCCGGTGCATCTCAGGTCATTCACTCGGCTGCAGATGCTGGTGGCCGGGTTGACAAGCAGGCGTCCTCACCTGATGGTAAACAGGACAAAAGTGTTAACTTTTGCCGAGATAAGCAGCTGGAGCGTTATGACCCGGCCCTGGCCGAGAAACAGATGGTCAGGAGGGTTGATGACAGCCAAAGTGGTCTACGTCCCGGCAATAATCGCCGAGACCAGCAGGAGCGTTACTCGTTTGATCAAGGACACCAACCTCGGGGTCCGGCACCCAATACTGCTGCAGGAAAGCAAGGTGTCGGGCGCAATCCCCTGTATCGAGGTGAAGATTGCCGGTATGACCGTTACGATGACGGATACTCAGCCATGGCTGACGAGGGTTATATCAGGCGAGAGCGCGATAATCTCGGCCCGCTCGGAGCCCGAGTTGGGAACAGACAAGTGTCGCCCCTGGATGCCCGACATCGGCTTGACAGAATTTGTCTGTCAGAGCTTCTGGAGGAGCAAGGCCCTCCAGGACCGCGTTGCTTTGCGCATCGGATCATGAGGGAGAGACCAGCCCTGGGTTTCCAGCTGCCCAGGGGTACGAGAACGTATGACGACAACACCAAGCCAGAAGATTGGCTGGAAGACTATGTCACGGCGGTGAGCGTGGCAGGCGGCAACCGCAGATGGGCAGTACGTTATGTACCCCAGATGGTGGTAGGACCGGCAAGTATATGGCTGAACAACTTGCTGGAAGGCAGCATAAATTGCTGGATAGACTTCGAAAAAACTTTTGTCAGCAATTTCACTAGCACGTATAAGAGGCCAAATCGTCCTCAACAGTTGTCCATGTGCAAGCAAAGAGACAACAAGACTGACCGGGATTACCTGACAAGATGGAACAATCTTCGCAATTCCTGTGAAGGGATAGTGGAATCGCAAGCCATAGCGTGGTTTGCCCAAGGATGCCGGCACGGCAGCATGTTGTGGCAGAAGCTGCAAAGAGAGATGCTGGTCACTCTATCTGAGATGATCAGAATCACCAACATGTATGCGCTTGGCGATCCGACTTAGCCATCGCTGATGCCGGCAGAACCACAAAGAGAGCAGCCGACATACAATCCTGCCGGGGCATTCCGGAGGAATGATCATCAAGATCATCGCAACAAGAGAAGAGATGATAGGCCGGATTACCTGTATGGGCCAGCCCATGTTGCTGCAATTCAGGATCAGCCTGATGCCAGCTCTAGCCAGCGTTAGAAAACAGGAAATCAGCAGTGGGTCAAGAAGGGAGAACAAAAGAAGCCCTGGCAGGATAAGCCGAAGTATACGTTCGAGGTGATGTTGGATCAGCCTTGTCGTTTTCACACGACTAACCCCAACAAGCCAGCGAACCACACAACACGGCAATGCAGCTAGATGCAGCGGGCCGAGAAGGGCGAGGCAAGTCAGTTACCCCCTCCTCCACCGCTCACAGGTGCAAACGCACAGATCCAGAGACCCCCTCAGGCAAACAATGCTATCAACCAGGTGGAAGAACAAGAAATCCCGGGGTATGCCGAAAGAAATGAGTACAAGGAGCATCACCAAAGCTACATGATCTTCATCACTGAGCCGACTGATAATCAAAGTCAGCGCAGGCGAGAGATGGGGGTCAATGCTGTAATGCCGGGCGTTCCGAAGTTCCTGTACTGGTCGGAGCAGAAGATCAACTGGAACCGGGCATACCATCCTAAGGTTATGCCCAACCCCGGTGGATATGCTCTGGTGGTTGATCCGACACTCATCGGGCCCAACATTAACGTCAAGTTCACTCGGGTCCTCATTGATAACGGGAGCAGCATAAATATCTTGTATCGGGACACAATGCTTAAGCTCGATACCATGCTTGAGCCAAGATGGACTACCTTTCACGGTATTGTGCCGGGAGTGTCTTGTGCCCCGGTAGGCAAGATCCGAGTCGATGTCTTATTCGGCACCCGGGAGAACTGTCGTACTGAGAACCTTGTATTTGAAGTGGTGGACCTTAGTAGTCCGTACCACGAGCTGCTCGGCAGACCGGCACTCGTCAAGTTTATGGAAACTACTCACATTGGCTATCTCAAGATGAAGATGCCGGGACTAAATGATACCATAACCATTACTGGCAACTACAGCGTTCAATCGAGTGCGCTGCGGCAGGGTCTGCTTTGGCCGAGTCGCTAGTCATTGCTGGCGAGAAGAAGAAGTTACAGGAGGCTGTCGCGATGGCTCAGGCGGCACGGATTGGTTTGCCGGCTATGACAAATCCTCATGGAAGTGTGGCTTTCCAAGCAGCCAAGAAGACGAAGAAAATACAGATTGACAGCGAGTTCCCCGACCGCACCATCATCATTGGTGCCGGACTGGGTGAGAAATAGGAAGGCGAGCTCAACAGTTTCCTCCGTGAGCATCGGGACATCTTCGCATGGTCGAATCAGGACCTGCTGGGTGTGCCGAGGGAGCTGGCTGAGCACTCATTACATGTCAGACCGTACGCGAGACCGGTGAAGCAGCCCCTTCGACGTTTCGCTGATGACAGAAGGAAAGTCATCTGGGAGGAATTATCCCGGCTTCTAGCTGCCGGCTTTATCATGAAAGTGTTGCATCCCGACTAGCTGGCAAACCCGGTCATGGTCAAGAAGAAGAAAGACGACCCAACTGCTGCCAAGGTATGGCACATGTGTATCGACTACACTAGCCTAAACAAGGCATGTCCCAAAGATCCTTTTCCGTTACCTCGGATCGATCAAGTGATCGACTCTACTGCCGGGTGTGAGTTGTTGTCTTTTGTGGACGCGTACTCTGATTTTCATCAGATACCACTGAAACCTAATGATCAAATAAAGACATCATTTATCACCCCGTTCGGGGCTTACTGCTATCGCACTATGCCATTTGGTTTGAGAAATGCAGGAGCTACTTATCAAAGATGCATGCAGAAATGCTTGCACGATCAACTCGGCAAGAATGTGCAGGTATATGTCGACGATGTCGTCATAAAAACCAAGGAAAAGAGCTACGCTCCTGGATGATATCAGTGAAACATTCGCACATTCGGTGAAACTGAACCCGGCCAAATGCATATTCGGTGTGCCGGCAGGAAAGTTGCTCGGGTTCCTGGTATCAAGCCGAGGTATAGAAACGAACCACGTGAAAATTGCTGCCATAGAAAGAATGAAACTGCCGAAATGCCTCAAAGATGTGCAAAAATTCACTGGATGTCTAGCATCGCTAAGTCGTTTCGTTAGTCGGGTAGGTGAAAAGGCTATGCCCTTGTACCAGCTGATGAAAAAACCCGACAAATTTGTGTGGATGCCACTGGCAAACCTAGCTTTTCAAGAGCTGAAGAAGATGATCGCTACGGCACCGATATTAGCCTCGCCAATGGAGAAGGAGCCGATGTTGTTATACATAGCAGCAACCAACCGAGTTGTTAGTGCCGACATTGTGGTGGAAAGAGACGAAGACGGCAAATCAGTGCAAAGACCGGTATATTACTTGAGCGAGGTGTTATCGTCGTCCAAGCAGAATTATCCCCACTACCAGAAAATGGCGTACGGAGTTTATATGGCGGCAAAGAAACTGAAGCATTACTTTGATGCGCATCAGATCCGGGTTATATGTGAGGCGCCTGTCTCGAAAATCATGAATAACAAAGACGCGAGCGGCCGGGTAGCAAAATGGGCTGTCGAGCTAGCACCGTATACGCTACAGTATGACAGATGGGATGCCGGGAAATCTCAGGCTCTGGCGGATTTCTTGGTAGATTGGGCTGAGATGAAGTATGAGCCACCGCCCTCGGAAACTAACTACTGGAAGATGCATTTTGACGGCTCTAAGATGAAAAGTGGGCTAGGCGCCTGCATAGTTCTGACCTCGCCAAAGCGCGATCAATGTTGTCGAGTATGAGGCGCTAGTGCACAGACTGAAGATGGCAAAGGAAATTGGAGTTCGCCGGATTCAGTGCTTTGGTGATTCCGATCTGGTCGTCCAGCAAGCTTCCGGTAACTGGCATGCGTTGGATGCTAATATGGCACTGTACCGATTCCATGTTCAGAAGATCAGTGGCCACTTCGAGGGATGTGAATTTCACCATATACCACGGGCGGAAAATGAGGCAGCCGACACATTGTGAAAACTCGGTTCAACACGACAAGCTATTCCGGCTAGTGTGGCATTGAGCATTTACGCAAACCATCCATCAAGCCATCACCAGAATCAGAGTCGATATTTATCCCGGCGAGCTCAGAAGACGACGTCACCCTCATGGACATTGACAGTGGCAACGGTTCCAATAACCCGGGGACTGAGTGCCTTAATTCGGCAGAAGTAATGGCGGTTGAGCCAATGGAGATAGATGTACCAGATGAGCCGATCTTCACCACTCGTCCTGTGCCGACTTGGGCGCAACCGATAATGTCTTACCTCAAAGATGGAAATCTCCCGGAAAGAGGAAGTGTCGGCAAGACAAATTCAAAGAAGGGCGAAGGTGTACACCATCATCAATGGCAAGCTTTACAAGAGGAGCGTCACTAACGTCCTACAGCGATGCGTCGAGCCAGAAGAAGGGCAAGAAATACTCTGGGATATTCATTAGGGGGAGTGTGGCCATCACGCGTCTTCGAGAAAGCTAGTGGGCAAAGCTTTCCGACATGGTTTCTACTAGCCGAGTGCACTACAGGAAGCAGAAGACATAGTCAGGAAGTGTAACGGCTGCCAGAGATATGCCAGCAAGACTCATATGCCGGCATCCGAGCTCAAAACTATTCCAATCACTTGGCCGTTTGCTGTTTGGTGTTTGGATATGGTGGGACCGTTCAAGCGGGCGCGAGTAGGCATGACGCATATCTTGGTTATGGTCGAGAAGTTCACCAAATGGATTGAGGTAAAGCCGATACGAAAGTGTGACGGCAAAACCGCGGTGTCATTTCTGAAAGATATCATCTTGAGATATGGGTATCCGCACAGTATCATCACGGATAATGGAACGAACTTCGTGGAGGGACCTTTCGCGCGATTCTGTGCGGAGAAGAAAATCCGGCTGGATATCGCTTCCGTAGCACATCCTCAATGCAATGGACAAGTTGAAAGAGCAAACGGCATGGTTTTAGCCGGCATAAAACCTCGGCTAATCGAACCATTGGAACGTACTCCAGGATGCTGGCTGGACGAATTCCCGGCTGTATTATGGAGTCTCAGGACGACTCCCAATCGCTCTACAGGCTACACGCCATTCTTCCTCGTATACGGGGCGGAAGCTGTCCTACCAGCCGACATTGAACACGACTCTGCACGAGTGACCATGTATACGGAAGCCGAGGTAAAAGAGGCCCGAGAAAATGATGTTGACCTGCTCGAAGAAGCACGGGAATTGGCTCTATCCCGGTCGGCCATCTATCAACAGCACCTAAGGCGTTATCACAGCCGAAAAGTCAACCCGCGAGTATTCCGGGAAGGGGATCTCGTCCTCCGACTTGTGCAGCGCACAGCCGGCATGCACAAACTATCACCCCCGTGGAAAGGATCCTTCATTGTGAGCAAAGCGCTTCACAATGATTCCTACTATCTTATAGATGCACAAGATCCCAAGGCGAACAGGATGGACTGGTCAGGCGAGGAGACCAAGAGGCCATGGAACATAGCTTTGCTGCGTCCGTTCTATACTTGAGAGCTGAGTATTTGTATCGTTTTTTCCTTATGTTGAATATTTTAAGACAATGAAATTATCCGCCGGGTTCTTTAAAGAAACTCGGGGACTTCCATATCATTTAAGTGCTATATTGCAATTATTTTTCGTATGTCGGCATGGCTTAGTTGTGTAATCTTATGTCGGTTTAGTAATGTGTCGGTATCAAAAATCCCCTCTATGACTTCACTGCTGTCCGCAACCCGGCTTCATGGCAAGCTAGAGACGGGTACAAGATAACCGAACACATGAAAAGCGATTGCGGAAACAAGCAAAGAAGCGACCCGAGATGCACGTTCTTTTAACTCGGCATTTCTTTCTTAACTTGGATATTGCCAAGCGAATTCATCGAGTTACTCTTTTCAAAAGGGTGGTTTTATCACTTTGTGATTCATACGTCGAACGCCGACAAGGCAGACAAAAGACCCGAAGTCATAAAATTTCACTAAGAGAAAAAATGAACTAGGGGACTCGGTCGGGAATTCGATAAACAAAAGACTTAATTAAATTAAAAACATAGTGCCTGGCAAACAAAAGTATGGTATTCTGGTTACATTTGCACCCGGCATTCCGGGGATCTGATAATTCTAAGTTTTTTCTGACATAGCTAAGAAGAGACAGAGGGGTTGTTGGCGTCGGAACTCGGAGCATCCGTCGCGGTGGAGGCCGACTCGACGGCGATCTCCTCATCCACTGCCTCTTCCTCATCTCCGTCGGTCATCTCGGCTTCGGCTTCAGATGTCGGGCCCTCCACAAACTTATGCACGTCGGCATACTGGATGAAGGAGTAAGCCCGCTCCTTGCGCTTGGCGACCAGCTCGGGATCCGTGAGATAGGGGGAGCCGACACGCATCGACTGCAGCACGTCGAGGTTGATGCCGTCGTACCAAGACAGTACGAACGACAAGGCCTCGTCGGCGCCGATGCGTGCGGCCGACTCCCGCTAGTCACTCAGGCGAGACTCCACCTCCAGCAAGCGCTTCGCCAGCTCCCGGATGTCCATCGGAGCTTCTTCTCCCGGCCATAGAGCGCGAAAGGCCCAAATGCCGGCATTCAGCATGTTGACGCCAAATGACTTCAGTGGCTTGACCCGGCTTGCAATGCTCACCAGGTAATCCACCAAGTCGTATTCGTACGGCACCACTGCTGCCGCCTCTGCTGGATCCCTCTTTCGGCGGGCCTTCCTCACTGCCTCCTGGGCACTCTCGAGGGATAGGGGGAAGAACTCTGGCAAAGACAGACAAATAGTAGTGAGTCTCAGCACCCTATTGTTGTTACTCGGACAAGTGATTAGATGAAGCGATTTGAGCCAAGACAACTTACTCGTCAGCATATTGTCGATTTTGATGAGCTCGTGCCGGACGACCTTGAACAGCTGGGTCTTCTCGGCATCCTCCAACTCGGCGGCAGTGGCACGGGTGTCAAGTTGGGCAACTAGACCCTTGCACTTTTTCACCTCGCTCTCCAGGCGGATCTTATCATCGGCCTGGGTAGAGAGGGCCGAGGTGAGTTGACCCACCTCGGTCTGATGCGCCTCGACCTGTGCTGCAATCTGCGCCTGCAGCCGGGTCACTTCTTCTCGATGCTGCTCTGCCAGCCGAGTCTTCTCATCTGTTTGGCAGACATATATTACAGAGGCTGAAATCTAATATGGATGAAACCCGGAATAGGGATGAAGTGATACCTTGGACCTCGGTGACGCGCTTCAGGAGCTCCGCCACTTGAGCATTGTCCCCGGCTGTGAACAAGAGCAAGTGTTAGTTTTCGCAGAGCATTGATACTCGGATAAAGATTTATTCCGGTAAAATATACTTACCCTGGCTCTCGCGATCAGCCCTCAACGCCTTGTGCGCCGCCGCCAGCTTGTTATACTTGGCTAAAAGCCCTTTGAAGGCTGCGGTGCGCTTGTACATGCAGAGCTACAAAACAGCGATTCTCAGATAAGTCTACTAGAACAGGAAATCAACGATTATAAGCTTTAGGCCGACTATTCTAAACCCGCCTGAATCTCGGGGAATAAGTGTTTGAAGTTTCTAAGCTTCAGGCCGACTATTCTAAACCTGGCCTGAACCTCGGAGAATAAGTGTCGGAAGTTTCTAAGCTTCATGCCGACTATTCTAAACTGGGCCTGAACCTCGGGGAATAAGTGTCTGAAGTTTCTAAGCTTCAGGCCGACTATTCTAAACCCAGCCTGAATCTCGGGGAATAGGTGTTTGAAGTTTTATGAGATAAGCTTCAGGCCGACTAATTTTTACTCGCCCTAAACCTCGAGGACTAGGAGTGTAGATACTATACTGAAAATAGAAGTTAAGGTTTTTTAAGGAATTCTTCGTACCTCTGTAGCTCGTCTGGTCTCAAACAAGGCCACCTTGCTTGGTACATCTGGGCCGACACAGACTCCGGAGTCGCTGCTGGTGGAGGTCCCACCAAGGGGCTTTGCCGCGCTGACTGGAGGGTGCCGGAACTCACCTCGTAGTGGTCGGCGCTGTTCCAGTCCATCACGAACTGGCCCAGCGACCCCCAGCTGTGCCCGCTGGTCGTCCGGAGGGGAACTCCCTGCTGCCTTCCGGAAGGCCCCGGGCCAGTGGAACCCGGAGGCGCCAATCCTGCTGGAGTAGTGGGGCCCTTAGCTTTCTTGGCCCGCGCGGCAGCAAGTTGAGCGGCTTCCGGCTGCGATTGAGATGGAGGCAGCATCGGAGTCAGCTACGGTTCTTGGGGTTCCTGGGGACCCGTTGCCGGCTGTTGTGGCGTCTCCGAGGCATGCGGCTCCGTCGACGTCTCGGCTGCTGCTGAGGAAGGAGCAGCCCCGGTTGCCGAGGTCCCGGCCGCAGGAATCCCAGTCTGGCCGACGACCGTGGTGTCGGTGCTCGGGCCGACATCCCGGGCGGGGGATGTCGGATCCACGGCGGTTTCAGTCTCACTCGTGGCCGGGTTTGTAGCCTCGGCAAGGGAAGACAGAGCCGCCGGGATCTCAGACGCAATGCACGTCTGAGATTGCGTGGCCGTCAGAGCCGCCCTGCAGAATTAAAAGTTAGTCGCTTGCATGACAACAAAGAAGAAAACTGACATCAGCGGTTGAGGTGATATTGTCCTTACCCAGCGATCAGGGGCTTAGGCTTGGGGCCACGTGCCGCAGTTTTCTTCCGCTTCACATTCTGCGGAAGATCTTTCTCGGCAGTGCGCTTCGAGACTGCGCGTCTCTCCCGGACCGTTGCCGCAGCGGCGGCTGCGTCTGATGCCTCAACGGCAGGCTCGCCCGAGTTGGCTATTTCCAGGATAAAACAAGAGTAAATACTTTGCTAACAAGTATTGTAAGGATTACGAGAAGATGTCGGAGATCCTTACATTCGGTACGGCGAGGGCTGGCATGGGCGATCGGCATGAAGTCCTCTAAGTCCGGGTCCTAAACGTCGATGGACTTGCGCGGGGCCGCGAAGCGTTTTTCCGGAGAATTCCCGTCTTCCTTTCGCTGAAAAGAGAACCTCTGCGCAAAGAAGTCAGGTTGAGCCGAGATAAGTATTCATCAGATAAGTGCCGACATAATCATATGTCGGATATGAACAGGAGATAGGTAAGAACCAAAACTTACCGGAGGAGCGCGACGATCCTGGGCGTATGCCGGCATACCCCATGTCCATCGCTCCGACATGTTGGTCTTGGCGATCGCCTTGACCCGGCGCCGGACTTCAGCGTGAGTGAGCTTGAAGGTCGACACTCTGTCCGGGTCAAATTGGCCGCCATAGAAACACATCTTGTGTACCCGGCGCTGGAGCAGACACAGCCGCCGGTACACGAAGGTGGCCAACAAGTCATCAGCCGTCATCCCGTTGTCTTTCGGATCGTAGGTCCAGTTTCTCTTCTCCTCCAAGGGGCCAACTTCGAATCCCGGCAGATTGATCTTGTCGGCTTCGGAGGAGTTTTTTACATAGAAAAAGGTCTTGAGCCATTTTTTACATAGAAAAAGGTCTTGAGCCATTTTTTACAAGACTCAAGACCCTGAATCCGGGGGAAGGCAGAACCCCGGCGAGGAATAACGGTGGCGGCGCCGCATTGGGTCATCGGCTTCGCGGCGCCAGGATTGTCCTTGTCGGGAAGAACCTGTGGCCGGAACATGAAGTACCGGGACCACAGGTCGATGGAGGGCCAAAGGCCAAGATAGCCTTCGCAGCAAGTGATGAATGCCGAGAGAGTAAGGATGGCATTCGCCAGAAGGTGGTGTGGCTGGAGGCCAAAGAAATCTAGGAAATTCCTAAGAAAATCGCTAGCAGGAAGAGCGAAACCGCGTTCAAAGTGAGCAAGGAAAACAACGCGCTCACCAAGCTCTGGAGTTGGCACGGTCTTGTCGCCGGGAATCTGGCACTCAACGTCCTAAGGGATCCGCCAGGAGCGGCGGAGCCACTCGATGTCCGCCGGAGTCACGTCGGAGCCCTCCCAACCGGCTCGCTCGGAACCGGTCCTCTCCACAGCCTGCTGAGCAGCAGGGTCGACGGTGGGGTTGCGGGAGGAAGACGCCATGGGTGGAGAGTAGATCTAGGGTTTGGAGTTTTCGGTGAGGATGATGCTTGCGCGAGGCTCGGGCAAGCAAGCGAATGCGGCAGAAACTCAGGCAAGTGCGAGCGAACCAGCGGCGGCGAGCTTGGTGGCGAGAGCGAGAAACCGCAGCAGCAGAGAAGCTTTGAGCTGGCAGTGGCGGCGGAGTGCGCAAGGAGCGAGAGAGCAGAGGAAGACGAAGAGTGCGAGGAGTGCGAAGGGTTTTTTACCCTCGCCCTCCCCCTGTTATTTATACTAACGGCGCAGTAATGGGGCGCGGATCCCCCGCGCCCACTATCTCTGTGGCTAATGGGAAGATTGCGCACGATTTGGGGGCAGTTATTCCCATCAAAGTGCACACGCTTGGTTACCGCGCGGTGTGGGACAAAGAATCCCGTCGGATCCAGGAGGATAAGTGTTCGTGTGGGAACCGAAATTCCCCTCTTAATGACTCTGTCGGCTTTACTGTCTGATGGAACGCTGTAATCGCCTCAAAAAGCACACCAGCAGTAAATCGGATCTTATCCTCCCGTTAGTTTTGAGAAATACAGAGTTCAAGTTACAGGTGGCATCAGTATCGGCAGAAGAAGGCTTTCTACTGTCGGCCATGGAGAAGAAAAGAATCTCGGCTAAGGGCTGGATAAGCACGCCGACCCGGAATGTCGGAGTGATTTGATCTCGGTTAAAGAAAACTTGGGGTTGTCTCGGCATCCTTCTCGGCTAAGCCATGGTGGGCTTTGGTGGCTTGTCTATGGGAAACTATCGTGGCCCGACATCTTTTCCTGCTGAACCACAACAGCTTCGGGGAATAGTGTCGGGGGAATGACCCCGGGTAGAGTCATGACGACACAACTCTAGCCGAGATAACGGAGGCAAAGCCGGCATGGTTATGCATGCCGGCATCGTAAAGTCAAACTAACACTAAGCCGGCATCCCGGACGTATGCAGGCATGACTATCTTGTCTTATGAGTTTGCAAGATAAGGACGAGCACCTTGATCTCTCGACGGTCTAATCCTGACCACGCAGTGCAGAGTAAAGCAGTGCCATCATCATCTCAAAAAAGCAGTCAGCGCTTACGTACCGGTGTCAGGTGACTGCACAAAAGAAGCACCGAAAGAGAATCTCTGACGGAAGCCGGCAGAGGATAGCTGTACCCGTTGCAGGGTGCCAGGGAAAAGTAAAGTTGTCTTGTCCCCTACGGTGCTACCTGGAGGGAACCAAGCCGCGTGCCCAGCGAGGCCCAAAAAAGATGACGTTAGACTCAGCCCGCATGTCAGTGTGACATGGGCGGCCTATAAATAGAACCTTACCCTTCTGTAGAGAGGGATGGAGCACTTAGGCATCTAGGGTTTCCCCTTCTTCTTCTTCTTCCTCAAGAATACAGCTCAAGGAGCGTCATTGTAGAATTTGCCTATCTCGGCTAATACAACAAAGCAGGAGTAGAAGTCTTACCTCGACAAGAGGGATCCGAATCTGGATAAATCTGTGTGTGCTTGTGTAACTTGTGCGTGTTTCCCTTCACGTCCTCCCTCCTCCGGTTCCTCCTTCGTCCATCGGCCCCAAGTTAAGCCATCCTATAACATCTGCCGTGACACCACCACGACAAGAACAGTAATTGGTGGGATCTTATGCCTGCACAAGTAAAGCTTATGTTATAAACTTTTGTGTGAGTGGCTGAAAATAAAAGGTACAGCTAGTGGATGGGCCCAGTAGCTACTGATGGTGACATGCCAAGACGAAAGATAATGGCCAGCTGTTGATGAGTTAAACGTGCATTATTTTTCAGAGCAGCTTTGTTTGGGTATCCAATCAGTCCTCCTTATCTGCTCTTCTTGACTGGCTCAAGTATACATGCTGCTGCTATTGGATATGGTAAGGCATCAGGAAATCTACTACTCCGTATTAGAAATCTCAAGGTTTTGTCTGTTACATTCTTCTTCTCCAGTAAGTTAATACTCTATCCCACCCAGAGAAAGTTTAATCTTGGTGGCCGCTTGTGTTCGTCGTTCCGCAGTTGGTGCTAAACTCAGTCAGATCTCCTCTTGCAGCACTTCTGTCAGTTCAGTTACTGGCCTGTATTCAGGTATATGTTTGATCTCAATGTTCTACTACAGTACTTCTGGATCTATAACGCAGTGATTCTCCTTTTGGTTCACTAGCTAGTTGGTGGATAATCTTGCATCATCTATTCTATTGCAGGTGTAGCAGCAGCATGATTTTCTCCTGGTGATTAACCACCGATAATCTTCTAGTTATTATCTATTTCGATTCTAGCTTTAACTCGGCCTTGCGAGATCTGAATAGTAAGGATGGGCAGGGGTGACTATCATAGCAAACTGCGTCTTCAAGATGATCACTATTGAACCTGTTTACTCGTTGGAAGACTGGATTTTATGTTGTAAGACTGGATAGCAAACTGAATAGTAAGATTTGTAAGGTAAAAAGACTTGAAATTAATCGGTTTACTTCAGAGCTTGTGACCTTAATTTTATGAGTACAATGGATCGAGTAAATTATCATTATTTCTAGCCTACCATTTGGGGTAATATGTAGAAGCGAAAACATATGGCTGGATGATTACTCTGTATGTTGTAACTCAATCCAACATTTTCTGTGGTTCGGTGTCTACTGTCTAGGCTGCTATGCAGCATCCATTTGATGGCCCCTCAACTGAGCAAAACAAACCAGTAAATCATTTTATCATACAACACTAAAGCACGGGTAAATGTAGATGTCAATAGACTAAATACTTGGCTTGGGCCTACTGCTGAATCTTTATGTTGCCGCGCCTGGTCGCGCTAGGCTAATTTATTCATATGTTAATAACAACTCAGTAGTGATGCCTGTTACTTTGTTCTACTATCATCAATCATAAATCTAGTGAGAGTTGTTTCATTTTGAAAGCATGTTAACATACCTTGTGCATTCATTTTCAGACTTCAGGTTTTGCCACTCTGAAAAAAGTCACCCTGGTGCTGTGGGGGGATCTGTGGCGCTAGCTGAGTTTGTCTGATCGATGGCAGCCATACTAGAATCTTTGCTTGGATCATGTGCCAAGAAGCTGCAAGAAATCCTTACAGATGAGGCCATACTAATCCTTGGGGTGGAAGAAGAGCTCGCAGAAGTGCTGCGAAGAGTAGAACTGATACAGTGTTGCATTGCTGATGCTGAGAAAAGGAGGACAAAAGATCTAGCAGTAAACAGTTGGCTTGGCCAACTCAGAGATGTTATATATGATGTTGATGAGCTCTTGGACGTAGCTAGATGTAAAGGAAGCAAGCTACTGCCCGACCATACTTCATCATCATCAAGCAAATCAGCTGCATGTAAAGGCCTTTCAGTTTCCTCTTGCTTTTGTAACATCAGGCCACGACGTGACGTTGCTGTACGGATTAGAAGCCTCAACAAGAAGATAGAGAACATTTCAAAGGACAAGATATTTTTGACATTCAGCAATAGTACACAACCTACTGGAAATGGTCCAACATCCAAACTGATAAGAAGTTCCAACCTTATTGAGCCCAACCTTGTGGGAAAGGAGATCAGACATTCCAACAGGAAGTTGGTGAACTTGGTGCTTGCAAACAAGGAAAATATGTCCTACAAGCTTGCTATTGTTGGAACCGGAGGAGTTGGCAAGACAACACTGGCCCAGAAAATATACAATGACCAAAAAATAATAGGAAGCTTCAATATACGTGCATTTGTTTGTGTTTCACAAGACTACAATGAAGTTAGTCTTCTGAAAGAGGTTCTCAGAAATATTGGTGTGCATCATGAGCAAGGTGAAACCATCGGAGAGCTGCAAAGAAAGCTTGCAGGAACAATTGAAGGAAAGAGTTTCTTTCTCATTCTGGATGATGTGTGGCAGTCCAATGTATGGACGGATTTGCTAAGAACTCCATTACATGCAACAACTGCCGGGGTAATATTGGTCACCACACGAGATGATCAAATTGCAATGAGAATAGGTGTAGAGGATATCCATCGAGTTGATCTCATGTCAGTAGAGGTGGGATGGGAGCTACTTTGGAAGAGTATGAACATCGATGACGAGAAAGAAGTGCAGCATTTAAGAAACATAGGGAATGAGATCGTTCGTAAATGCGGTCGCCTCCCTCTTGCTATCAAGGTTAATGCTAGTGCTTTGACTTGCAGAGATCTCACAGAGAATGAGTGGAAAAGGTTTTTGGGCAAATACTCCCAGAGCATTCTCTCTGATGAAACAGAAGCAGCTCTGTATCTAAGCTACGATGAATTACCACATCATCTGAAGCAGTGTTTCCTTTATTGTGCTTTGTACACTGAAGATTCTATCATTGAACTTCGTATTGTTACTAAGTTATGGATTGCTGAAGGCTTTGTCGTGGAGCAACAAGGCCAAGTACTAGAAGACATAGCAGAAGAGTACTACTATGAGCTAATCCATCGGAATCTGCTCCAACCCTGTGACACATGTTATAACCAGGCTCAATGCACAATGCATGATCTCCTAAGACATCTTGCTTGTAATATATCAAGAGAAGAATGTTTTATTGGTGACGTTGAGACATTAAGTGGTGCAAGTATGTCAAAACTGCGACGTGTTACTGCCGTCACTAAAAAGGAAATGTTAGTGTTACCTAGCATGGATAAGGTGGAAGTGAAGGTGAGGACTTTCCTAACTGTTCGTGGTCCATGGAGACTTGAGGATACATTGTTCAAGAGATTTCTTCTTCTTCGTGTTCTGGTTTTGAACTACTCACTTGTACAGAGCATTCCAGATTATATAGGAAAACTGATACATCTACGGTTACTTAATCTAGATTATACTGCTATATCTTGTGTTCCCAAATCTATTGGTTTCCTAAAGAACCTTCAAGTATTGAGTTTGAGATTCTGTAAGGATCTGCACAGTCTTCCTTTGACGATGACCCAACTCTGCAATTTAAGATCCCTCTGGCTTCTTCGTACAGCAATAAGTAAGGTTCCAAAAGGAATAGGAAAACTGATGTTCCTGAATGAAATAGTAGCATTTCCTGTTGGTGGTGGAAGTGATAATGCTGATGTACAGGATGGATGGAAGTTGGACGAGTTGTCTTCTGTATCGCAGATTAGGTATCTTCATCTGGTTAAATTGGAAAGAGCTGCTCATTGTAGTCCCAATACAGTGCTGACGGACAAAAAACATCTAAAGAGTCTAATCCTAGAGTGGACTGAACTTGGAGAGGGATCATATTCAGAAAACGATGTTAGCAATACTGAGAATGTCCTTGAACAGCTAAGGCCTCCAGGCAACCTGGAAAACTTATGGATTCATGGATTCTTTGGTCGGCGCTATCCCACCTGGTTTGGTACCACCTGTTTGTCTTCACTGATGCACTTGGATCTCGAAGATCTACGATCATGTGTGGATCTTCCACCGCTTGGGCGGCTACCCAACTTGAAATTTCTGAGAATTGAGGGATTATATGCAGTTACCAAGGTTGGACCTGAATTTGTTGGTTGCAGGAAGGGTGATTCCGCATGCAATGAGTTTGTTGCTTTCCCTAAACTTGAATGTTTGGTCATCGCGGATATGCCCAACTGGGAGGACTGGTCTTTTTTGGGGGAAGACGAATCTGCTGATGCGGAAAGGGGAGAGGATGGAGCTGCTGAGATTTGTAAAGAGGATGCCCAATCTGCAAGGTTGCAACTGCTGCCTCGTTTGGTGAAGTTGCAACTATTTTATTGCCCAAAGCTGAGTGCTCTGCCGCGACAGCTTGGAGAGGACACCGCCAGTTTGAGGCAGCTCACATTAATTGGAGCAAACAACTTGAAGGCCGTGGAGGACTTCCCACTGCTCTCTGAGTTTCTTTGTATTGAGGACTGTGAAGGCCTGGAGAGGGTCTCCAACCTCCCTCTCGTGTCAGAACTGTATGTCCTTGGCTGTCGAAACTTACGCTTTGTAGATGGTTTGGGCAGTCTGCAGCGGCTGGGGCTGGCCGAGGACATGCAAGAGGTCTCCTCCCGCTGGTTACCCGAGCTTCAAAACCAGCACCAACAACTGCATGATGGCGAAGACCTGGATGTCTTCACGTACACTTTTGGAGGACAATAACAGTTGGATGGCAACGGAAGCACAAGGTATGAACAGCACGTGCATATATATTGGTTGGAAATTTTAATTTGTGTCTTCATTCTCTCTCTGAACCATAATTCTAAATTAACATTAACGACGCAGCTCATCGCTTGGACGGGCAAAGCATGAGGCATACTGATCACTTGGACTGGCAAGTCGAGAGAGCACGTCATTGTTGAAGATGTGAGCGATCGAGCTGGGTGAAGAAAGTGCCCTGTTTTTCTCCAGGCTGCTGCCCTGGAAATGTATCGAATTTTTCTTTCTGAACCTAATTTGCTGTACTGAACCTCTGTGGCGTGGTTTCTTTCTTGGAATGTAACCGACGAATTTCGTTTCGGTTTCTTTCTGAACTGTGATTCTGTGACCAGGGGACGGTTGCTGTATTGAACCCGTGAATCTTGATCTCTGAATTGAACCGACGAATTTCAGTTTGTTTTCTAGATATCTCTGAACTTTTGGTGTAGATCTCTTAACGCTGAATTGGTGGTTTTCCGCTGTTGTACTCATGTACTGACATTTTGTTCACGTATTATGCTCATTGTGTAACTAACTATTCGTCCGATACATTTAATTGTTGTCGAAATATTGCAGGTATCTAGACACTTTCTAAGCATAGATACATCCA
>NW_019841146.1:0-3881 GCF_000005505.3 Brachypodium distachyon
CTATTTTCATAAAATTAGTGCCATGTACCTTCTAAATTCATAATCGGTCCTTGAATCTTTTGAAAATTGCCCTTAGCATGCAATAAAAAAAAAATTTTAAGACGTTAAAAAAACCTAATGAGAAAATGTATTTTTCACCGAAGAGATTTCAACGCCTCAATATGTCGTGCAGTGACACAAAGTGAGCTAAAATGAAAAGCAAAATAGGCGACGCACATATTCACGGGGTTCGACAATATGTCGATGTGATAGAGCTTGTGCATTTTTTATTCCAAAACTTTGAGCTTATTGACCAACGAGCACCCGGGCTAGCTTGGTGATGCAGTCGGAAAATAGAGCTGTGCTGTTATTGGTTAAACCTGCAAGAATGAGAACGTGAGGTGATGGGTGCCCACGGCAGCCACTCCGACGCTCAACTCAATAAGCCTGAAGAGAAAAGCGAGAGAAAGGAATTGCTCATAACTTGAACAGTATAAAAGAACATCGTACCTTTGCCTCTCTGGTCGTTCTCCTTTAATACTGTAAGAAGACAGAGATAAATATAGCATTTTCTGATAATCCAATGATGATGTGATCGTTTGCTTGATCAGGGATATCGCCGGCTAATAGGTCGGTGATCCCGCGACTATAGCCATAATGGGTATACGCGGGACTGTGCCTGATAATGATAACTTTGTGCCGAGACTCATCTTATCCAGGGGAGGGCCAGTTATGCTAATAAACAGGGTGTTGAGGTGTGCGGGCCTTCCTTTCCTAGAGTGGGGCCGCGCTACCTACTCATCAGATCTTGCCACGTGGACCTATTATGTGTTGACAACTCATGCCTTTCTTTGGGCGACCCTTGTGCAGCATCACGTGGACCTATTATGTGTTGAAATTCTCACAGCACCTCGACCCATCAAATGAATAAGTTTTTATTAAACGAGTTTCTTAGGTTCCCGATAATAAGTTTTAAATGAGCAGCCCTAATTTCATGAGTCTCTTATTTCGCAAACCTTTCTAAAAAAACCGCATTTTGTTTCCCGCGGCCCAGTTTCTTTTCTCATTTGAGCCGAAAATGTTGCGTTGCATCGCATCCATTACATTGGATTACGCTGAAGGAGTTCATGATATGCTGTAGTGTTAAATTTTCTTTTGTCGATTTCATCACCGCACTGTGCAACGAAACTCAACAAATTCTTTAGGGAGTGGATTGTGTAAATCTAGCATCAAATTGAGTTCAGCACCAAAGAATACGCATATCTTTTCTTCTCATGGACAATGTGTGCCTTTGAGTGGAAATTTTAATACGATTACTCTATCGTGATGAAAATAACGTTCAAAACTGTACGAAAAATCTATAAAAAGCCTGAAAATTCGGACAGAATAATTTTTTCTAGGGTCGAAACTTGGCCAAACTGCCTTCGACTGTAATCTCATGTTTTCTGTTGTCAGTTTAATCACCGCACGACGAGGCGAAACCCGACGAGTGAGCGAGCAGATTGAATAGAAAATGGAAAAACAAAAAAGACAAAGAGCAACATGCGAGTATCTTGGCCGTCTACCCACGCAGTAACCTATATAAAAGGAAACTTTGAAGTGTCTCGTTTTATTTGGTAAAACTTACAACTTGAAATATGCTCATCTCCTCGATAATCCATGTATCGCGGCTAGGAGCTGCGAGGTTTGAGCGTTGACAATACTAGCAAATGGTTGGAGTCAATTTTCCCTTAAGTGTGGGTTTAACATTTGCACACAAGGATTTTACAGGGCCTTCCTTTCCTCCGTACGTCAAGTTAATGTCAGCGAGCTCGACCTTCTGGCATGGAAAACTGCTGCTGCAATTAAGTCGAACAGCTACTGCGGTCGCTGAAGAGCCCCTAATATTCTTGAAGGTGACGTTGGAGATCTTAACTTTTGACGGAAGCTGAAACAAACATCAGAAACGGCAAAGGGTTACAGAAATTTCATGTTGCGGGCAGATTTGTCCACGGACAATGCATTAAGAGACTCTTTCATTTTCATTTCTTTTCGCGTTACCTTTGGATTGCACTGATTCCATGGGCAGTACATTTGATCTATAATGATAGGGTTGCGGACATTTTTCATCATAATATCCTCGAAATGCATATCAGAGGCCATGCCACCATGTAATGCCGGCCATGTCTTAATTCTCACTCCATTGTCGGTGTCATAGAAGGTGCAGTTCCTTACGAAAATTCCAGAGACAAATTCATCAGTGGTCTTCCCTAAACTTCCCACGCTAATGCCATGTCCATGTCCACATCGTACGTTTGTGATCCTTATTTGTTCGCTGGCACCACCAATGGAGATGCAGTCATCGCCGGTGGCAATATTTGAATTAATAATGTTGATCCCGTTTGAATGCCCGATGTGAATTCCATCTGTATTGACGCTATCTCCTGGTGCAGTGATCGTGAAGCGATCGAAAGTAAGGTTTTTGCCACCTAGAAGATTGACATGGAAATTCTTACTATCGAGCGATGTTACGTCCTGAACTACGCTGTTGGTGATGAAGTCAAACCGCAAGCTCTGGCGTGTTTTTAAAGGGACAAGAAGCACATAAAGGAAACGTTATTAATCATCTTACAAAGCAGTATGATACATGCACAATATACGATTCAATTAAACTTACAACTGGAAGTCTCTTGCATTTTGGATTTCGACCGCAGTTATTTTGCTTCCAAGCCACTTGCCCTTGTCCGTCGAAGGTTCCACCACCGGATAATTTGAATTGATCAATGTATGCAAAAGTAATCCAGCTGTCCTTGGCATAACTGCTAGGGTTTATCGGTGCCAATAAGGTTCCTTGGACTTGAAGCTCCATGGCTCCCTTGCATGGACCATTTAAGTCAGTTAAACCTATGGAATATGTTCCTTTGGGTACTACAACTATGTTGGAACCCTTTGCTGAACAAGCCTCTTTCCACGCGCCCAATAATGCCTGAAAAGGAAAAAAAAAAGGGAGATGAAAGTTCAGTTAAAATGAGGTATAAGAAAATCACGGCGAAATTAAAAATTAGGAATCGTCAGCACACCTTGCTAATATCTGACTTGCCATCGGCTTTACCACCATAATTTTTCACATCAAATACGGCAGATTGAACTCTACCAGCAAAAACAAACAATAATAGCAAAGATGTCAGGGAAAAATACGTCTCCAGGGTCGTCATCTTCATGAAGCCTTTTCTTTTCTAAGTTCTTTCGTAAAATGCGCGGCAAATTAGAATGGATTTCTCCTTGTTTGCAAAAGCTTTTATATCTAAGCAATTATCTAAAGTTACCGGATTTTATAACGGAGGGAAGTTATTTACTTGTAACTTTTGTTCTATTATTGGAAATTGTTTTGTCGCTTTTTAATAAAAAGCATAACAGAGAAATACCGACTAACGTCTAACCTATAAGTAGATATTGTCTTGTTTTTCATTCGTTTGCAGCAAAACTTATCTTTACGTCTAAGCCTTTCATACTGATATAGCGATTTCTTACTTGTTCATGACAAGCACCCTCCAACGCCAATAGTAGATTTTCATTTGTCTCGCACCGTGCAATATTCCAAAATATTGCATAAAAAAAATAGAATTCACATAAGTAGAAATCGCATGCACTTTTTATGAGCCGCGTCACGTTTCCTTTTAAAGAAAAGGAAACGGAGCAACGATTAATCGTGACACATACTCACAGTGACTTCCTTTCTTGAACAGATTTTAAGTGATGATGCTTGAGTAGATCCTAAATCATAGCACGGGTAGATTTATTCGCTTCACAGAATATTCTATTTTCATAAAATTAGTGCCATGTACCTTCTAAATTAATAATCGGTCCTTGAATCTTTTGAAAATTGCCCTTAGCATGCAATAAAAAAAAAAAATTTAAAGACG
>NW_019841147.1:0-1933 GCF_000005505.3 Brachypodium distachyon
CGATATATATATTTTTGACAGCATTATTTTAATTGAAAAGGAAAATGAATTTTGAATTATAATGCTAAGCCCATGACTACAGGAAAATAAATTCCATTATATCAAATTTATTAATTTCAAATTATAGCGTTTCAATTAAAAAGTATCATCTTGAACTTTGATATAGTTGAATTTTAACACCGCAACATAATTTACAGCGCGTTTTAATTTTGAATTTTGACACTATTAAATTACTAAGTTCATTCAATAATATATCTTTTATTATTTCATCTTGCATTCCAAGTTTTATATGTTGATTAACTTTTCAAATAGAAATAGAGGACTTAAAGAAGTATTTATATAGTATTTAATATCAATTGATTTTCTTTTAATATATCTTTTAATATCAATTGATATATTCAGTAATTGGTGAGCTTTTATATTTGTTTAAGTAAAATGAAGCACATTGTTTAATAGGTAAATTTTTTAAATTGATTTTCTATTTTGGATAGAGCTAAATTGAAATCATATCTGACTATGTTCATTTAAATTTAAAAAGTGTAATGATAGTCTTGTAAAATTACTATACTGTGCGTCAGACAAATGAGAAACATTCTCCGTTTAAATTAAGAATCAACAAGTGAGTGCATTAACATCCTCTCGGAATCAACTTTCCTATAATCTTAGGCTTAACATTTGTACAAATAGATTTTGCAGGACCCTTAGATCCGGTGTACTGGAGGTTAACGTTAGAAAGTTCAACGTTCTTGCATGGTACGCTGCTGCTGCATGTCAATTGAACGGCTGTGGGCGTTCTTGACGATCCTCGAATATTCTTGAAGATGACGTCGCTTATTTTAACTTTTGATGGCATCTGCAAAAAGTCGCAATATTTTAGCATAATTGTAACACACCCATATATATAAATTCTCCTTCTTGTTGTGAAAAAATAAAAATTGAAAAGTTACCTTGCGATTGCATTCGTTATGCGGGCAGTACATTTGATCTATAATGATGGGATTGCTGACGTTTTGCATGACGATATCCTCGAACTGGATATTCGACACACTGCCACCATGCAATGCGGGCCAAGTCTTAATTCTCACGCCATTGTCGGTGTCGTATATTGTGCAATTCTTCACATAAATTCCAGACACAGGTTCTTCCTTCTCGTACTTTCCTAAACTTCCAATACTAATGCCATGCCCGTGTCCGCACCTTACGTTTGTGATTCGTACTTGCCTGCTCCCCCGGCCAATGGAGATGCAATCATCACCGGTCATAATGTTTGAATCAATAATGTTGATCTCCTCCGACCGTCCAATGTGAATTCCATCCGTGTTGGGACTATGCCCCGGCGCTTTCACCGAAAATCGCTGGAAGGTAAGGTTTTTGCTGCCGAGGAGATTGACGTGGAACTGCTTGCTATCTATGGATGTCACGTCCTCGACTATGCTGTTGGTGACGAAGTCAAACCTTAGGTTCTGATACAGTTTTGATAGAACAGTTACGCAGAGAAAACGTAGTTAGTATTACTGCCATGAACGGGCCTATGAATGACCGTTAGTAAAGTAGCGTTCGGATTTTCTTACAACTGGAAGTGCTTTCTTGCATCCGCCGCCACAGCTCTCCCGCTGCCAAGCAATTTCTCCTTGTCCGTCGAAGGCCCCACCACCGGATACCGTTAATCGGTCCAGGTATCTCAATGTAACCCAGCTATTCTTGCGGTGCTGGCTAGCTTTTGCTGGCGCCACCAACGTTCCTTCCACTTGAAGATGCATGGCACCCTTGCAAGGGCCTAGCAAATCCACCACGCCTAATGAGTACTTCCCTTTTGGTATCACGACTTTGCCGGAACCCGCTGCTCCACAAGCCCCCTTCCACGCACTCAGTAAAGCCTAAAAACGAAAACGGCAATGAAAGACCTGACAGCAATAATCTAGGAAATACCGTC
>NC_011032.1:0-82500 GCF_000005505.3 Brachypodium distachyon
AGGGAAATACCCCAATATCTTGGGTAGGAACAAGATATTGGGTATTTCTCGCTTTTCTTTTCTTCAAAAATTCTTATATGTTAGCGGAAAAACCTTATCCATTAATAGCGGGAACTTCAAGAGCAGCTAGATCTAGAGGGAAGTTGTGAGCATTACGTTCGTGCATTACTTCCATACCAAGATTAGCACGGTTGATGATATCAGCCCAAGTATTAATAACGCGACCTTGACTATCAACTACAGATTGGTTGAAATTGAATCCATTTAGGTTGAACGCCATAGTACTAATACCTAAAGCAGTGAACCAGATTCCTACTACAGGCCAAGCAGCCAAGAAGAAGTGTAAAGAACGAGAGTTGTTGAAACTAGCATATTGGAAGATTAATCGGCCAAAATAACCATGAGCAGCCACAATATTATAAGTCTCTTCCTCTTGACCAAATTTGTAACCCTCATTAGCAGATTCATTTTCAGTAGTTTCCCTGATCAAACTAGAGGTTACCAAGGAACCATGCATAGCACTGAATAGGGAACCGCCGAAAACACCAGCTACACCTAACATGTGAAATGGATGCATAAGGATGTTGTGCTCGGCCTGGAATACAATCATAAAGTTGAAAGTACCAGATATTCCTAAAGGCATACCATCAGAGAAGCTTCCTTGACCAATAGGGTAAATCAAGAAAACAGCAGTCGCAGCTGCAACAGGAGCTGAATATGCAACAGCAATCCAAGGGCGCATACCCAAACGGAAACTAAGTTCCCACTCACGACCCATATAACAAGCTACACCAAGTAAGAAGTGTAGAACAATTAGCTCATAAGGACCACCATTGTATAACCATTCATCAACGGATGCAGCTTCCCAAATTGGGTAAAAGTGCAATCCGATTGCCGCAGAAGTAGGAATAATAGCACCAGAGATAATATTGTTTCCATAAAGTAAAGAACCAGAAACAGGCTCGCGAATACCATCAATATCTACTGGAGGGGCTGCGATGAAGGCGATAATAAATACAGAAGTTGCGGTCAATAAGGTAGGGATCATCAAAACACCGAACCATCCGATGTAAAGACGATTTTCAGTGCTAGTTATCCAGTTGCAGAAGCGACCCCACAGGCTTGTACTTTCGCGTCTCTCTAAAATTGCAGTCATGGTAAGATCTTGGTTTATTCAAATTGCAAGGACTCCCAAGCACACATATTAACTAGAAATAATATAGATAATAGAAGGCTTGTTATTTAACAGTATAACATAGACTATATACCAATGTCAACTAAGTCAGCCCAAAGATTGGATATCCATATAACTAAATTAACCAAACCAAAAAATTTTGTAAATGAAGTGAGTCAAAA
Source organism: Brachypodium distachyon (assembly GCF_000005505.3). NCBI lineage: Eukaryota > Viridiplantae > Streptophyta > Magnoliopsida > Poales > Poaceae > Brachypodium > Brachypodium distachyon. The sequence goes on from NC_011032.1 coordinate 1,357, forward strand.
TTAAAAACTCAGATTCCTCTTTTCAATTTTCCATATGGGTTGCCCGGGACTCGAACCCGGAACTAGTCGGATGGAGTAGATAATTCTTCCTTGTTACAATAGAGAAAAATCCCTCCCCAAACCGTGCTTGCATTTTTCATTGCACACGACTTTCCCTATGTGGAAATGGCTCATTTCTATTACAAAGAGTTATACTAAAATTATGAAGAACATTTCAGAATGCAAAAATATGCAAGTTTTATCTTGATCATTCATCGACCCTTTCCTGTTTATTAGTTTTGTCTAATAATTAATTACGAGGATTCACCAGGCCGTTGATACGGATAATATCCAAATACCAAATACGCTCACTATGCGATCCACGGAAATAAAAAAGGGTTGTTTTGGTGAACATCAAAGAAAAAACTGGGTCTTCTTCCGTAAAAAATTCTTCTAAAAATACCGAGCCCAATCGTTGCATAAAAGTTCGTACCGTGCTTTTATGTTTACGAGCTAAAGTTCTAGCGCATGAAAGTCGAAGTATATACTTTAGTCGATACAAAGTCCGTTTTTTGGAAGATCCACTATGATAATGAAAAAGATTTTTACATATCTGACCAAATCGATCAAGAATATCCCAATCAGATAACTCTGTCCAAATGGGTTTACTAATAGGATGCCCCGATCCAGTACAAAATTGAGCTTTTGATAAAGATCCTATGAGGAGAGTAGCGGGGACTATGGTATCGAATTTTATCATTCGAGTATCTATTAGAAAAGAATTCTCCAGCATTTGATTCCTTACTAACAAAGGACTTTTTGGTACACTTGAAAGGTACCCCAAAAAATCGAAGCAAGAGTTTGCCAATTGGTTTAGATGGATCCTTCGCGGTTGAGTCCAAAAAGAAAAAGAATATTGGCAGAAATTGACAAGGTACCATTTCCATTTCTTCTTCAAAAAAAGAGTTCCTTTTGATGCAAGAATTGCCTTTCCTTGATATCGAACATAATGCATAAGAGGATCCATAAAGAACCATAAGGTTTTCCGAAAAAAACCAGGGTCCATTATCCCAAAATGTTCCATCTTCCTAGAAAAGTGGATTCGTTCCAAAAATCCTCCAGAAGATGCTAATGGTAAGCAAGAAGATTGTTTACGAAGAAACAACAAAAAAAACTCATATTCTGATACATAAGAGTTATATAGGAATCGAAATAGTCTTTTATTTTCTTTTTTTAAAAGAAAAAAAGATTTGATTGAAGTAATAAAACTATTCCAATTCGAATTGTAGTTGAGAAAGAATCGCAATAAATGCAAAGATGGAACATCTTGGATATGGTATTGAAGGAGTTGAACCAAGATTTCCAAATGGATAGGATAGGGTATTTCTATATGTGATAGATAATGCAAATGCAAAAATTTGTCTTCTAAAAAGGAAAATATTGAATGAATAGAGCGTAAATTCTGAAACTTTGGTATTTCTTTTTCTTTCGGACAAAAAGATTCTCGTAGCGAGAATGGGATTTCTACAACGATCGAAAACCCCTCAGATAGAATCTGAGAAAAAAACTCAGAATAAAAAAAATTTTTGTAATCCAACAATCGATCTTGGTTAGGATGATTAACCGAGTTAATCCAAAAATTCTGCTGATACATTCGAATAATTAAACGTTTCACAAGTAGTGAACTAAATTTTTTGTTATTACAACTAACAATTTCCACAGGTTCGGAATCATTTAATCCATAATCATGGGCAAATGCATAAAGAAACTCCTGAAAGAGAAGTGGGTATACAAAGTATTGTTGACGAGATTTATGTTTTTCTGAAATCTCTTCGAATTTTTCCATTTGTATTTCTACTTGAATCAGAAAGAGAGAAGCTTTTCTCGGTTTATCGAATGCTGATACATAGTGCAATATGGTCAGAACAGGGTGTTGCATTTTTTAATAAAAACCCTGGAAAGAAAGGGAGTCTAATCCACTTTTTTTATTTTTGCAGGCCAATCGCTCTTTTGACTTTGGAATAAAGTCTCTTTATCAATATACTGCTTCTTTTACACATTCAATACATAACATCCTTTATTCAACCCATAATCAAGAATAATAAGGATTTCTAAAAATAAAAGAAAAAATAAAGGGCCCACTCATAGGAAAACCCTACTTTTCCCCGCATCCGGCACTAATCCATTTTTAACGTCTAATTAGAGCGGGGAATTATTCCAATTAAGAAGTAAAGCTCGTTGCTTTTTTATTTTACCAGAATTAGAGCCAGGCTCTATCCATTTATTCACTAGACCCAGAAAATAGTAAATTTTCTATTCCATTCCAAAAATAAAAAAAAAAGAAATGAATTTTATTACGACATGCTTTTTTTTCCATTCATTACCCTTGAGGATCAGTCGTGGTCTTCTAGACTCTACCAAGAGTCTGGACGAATTTGTTGCTTCATCCAAATGTGTAAAAGATCATAGTCGCACTTAAAAGCCGAGTACTCTACCATTGAGTTAGCAACCCAGATAAAAAAGAATCTTAGATACGATCGAAATCCAAAAATCAATGGAATTACACCGCGCGCTTTTGCCAAACCATTGAACTAGCAAGACATAAAAAGAAAGATTTTATCGACCATGAAAAAGACTCAAATGCTAAAACGAACAGATCCAGTTAAATTCCCCTAAGGTAAAAAAAAAAGAGTGACCCCAATCGCGATGGGAAAATTCTCCTTTTTTTAGCGATTTTTAATTTAAATTAAAAAAAATCTTCTATGAAAATAGATGGAAGAGAAACACCCTTATCATTTGAGGGAAGTGTAGGCAGAAAAGTAGAATATGGAGTGAGGATAAAGAGACCTATCTATCTACAAATTCTAGTTGTTCAAGAGACCTTTGTCAATGGAAATACAATGGTAAGAAAAAAATTGGATAAAAAAAGTAAATAAAATAGGGGTTTATGTTGAATTGGCACGACATAAATCCAAATAGGACTAAGAAAGAGGTAAATTGTATCTAAATAATTAGACAACGAGGGATACTAGTAATCTTCTCCTACTTTTTTATTCATTTAGTTCTCTATTTTAACTCAAAGTTCTTTCTTTTTCTTTAAAGAATTCCGCCTTCTTTAAAATATCATAAACAGTTCTTGTCGGTTGAGCACCCTTTTCAAGGAAATAGAGAATAGCTGGAACATTTAAAGAAGTTTGATTCTTTATCGGATCATAAAAACCTACTTTTCGAAGATCTCTTCCTTCTCTCCGAGATCGAACATCAATTGCAACGATTCGATAGACAGCTTATTGGGATAGATGTAGATAAACAACGTCCCCCCCTAGAAACGTATAGGAGGTTTTCTCCTCATACGGCTCGAGAAAATGATTCGAATTTCTTTCTATAATAATAGAAATTAGACTGTGACGTGCATTAATTTCCTTACAGAAAAAACAAATTACATTTATACTCATGACTCAAGTTGGCTAATTTTGACTGACAGACTTCAAAGGTAAAATCCTTCTAAATTTTTTGAGTCGTCTCTAAACTCTTTTCTTTGTCTCATTTCGAACGAATTGACTTTTATTCTTTATTCTGATCCAATTCTGTTGTTAAGAACAATTTAAAATTGTGTTTACTTGTTCGGGAATGTTTTATCTTTAATTTGTTAAATCCTTGGGTTTAGACATTACTTCGGGAATTCCTATTCTTTGTTTCTTTCAAAAGAGTAGCAACATACCCTTTTTTCTTATTTCCTTCGATAAAAGCATTTCCCTCTTCTATAGAAATCGAAGATGGGGGATTTATTCTGATAGACTTTTAATTAAAAGAATTTTCCAAATCTTCCAAAATGGGATTTTCTTCTTATTTTAACCTTTCGATTTCTATATCAAGGATAGACTGACAAAGTTGGCCTAATTTATTAGTTTTCACTAACCCTAGATTCTTTCCCTTGATAAAAAATAAATTTCGTCTTCTCGAGCTCCATTGTGTACTATTTACTTAAAAACAACCCAGGGCAAATTTGGTTCGGAACGAATAGAACAGACTATGTCGAGCCAAGAGCATTTTCATTACTATGGAAAATGATGGATAGCAAAATCCACAATCGATCATGTCCTTCAAGTCGCACGTTGCTTTCTACCACATCGTTTTAAACGAAGTTTTACCATAACAAACATTCCTCTTTTCATTGCAAAGTGGTATAGGGAGTTGATCCAATATATATGGAATCATGAATAGTCATTGGTTTAGTTTTTTGTATACTAATTCAAACTTGCTATCTATGGAGCAATAGGGATAAAAGAAAGTAAGTATTTATCGCGGAAGCCTCTGCAAAGATCCAATTTATTTAAACCTATATTCTATCATATGAATGAAATATAGTTCGAAAAAGACAAATGAACAAGTTTGCTTAAGACTTATTTATTATTAAATTCCCATCCTCAACGAATAGCTCGAAATGATCAATCTTGAAGTGAGAAGAGAAGGAGGAACTCTTACGCAATAACTAAACTATAAGCCTCCAAAAAAGCTTAATTAATTTAATTACTCTATTCGAATTAGAGTAGCAATATATAGAATTAGAGTAGCAATATATTTCTCCGTACCAAAAACTTATTAACTAAATAAACTATTCCAATGAATAGATTGAAAGTTTCTTGGTAGTTATAGAATTCTCGTACTTCTTCTACTTGAATACCAAAATAAAGAAAAATAATGAGTAAGTGAGGAGTAGAAGCATGTCCTGAATGTGACTGATAGACGCCTTTTTCATGAAAATAAAGATACTCAATTTGACTGGACTTAACACTTTATTATATTTTCTGAGAAAAAAATGAATGCTTAGAAATGGGTCTAATCTAAGAGTTCATAAGATATTATTATTCTCTTTAATAAAGTTTTGTCTCATGCGGAGTACAATATGATTTCATCTTTTGTTTCATCAGAAACAATCTGGGACGGAAGGATTCGAACCTCCGAGTAACGGGACCAAAACCCGCTGCCTTACCACTTGGCCACGCCCCATTTCGGGTTTTATGCGACACTAATAAACACTAGTTTATTTATTTGTTATTCGTCAATCCCATTTGAATTACATAAAAATGAAGGATATTATCTTGCTAGTATTCTAGACATGCGGATAATATAGAATCAAAAAATGCATTGATCATTACATGGAATTCTATTAAGATATTATATGAAAGTCTAATTTATTCCACACTCATCATCATTTGAGAGTGCGAATACAAGGAGGTATTTTGTATTTGGGAAAGTCCGAAAAAAAGATTTTGAATCTGCCTTTTCCTTTTTTCCTTAGAAAAATAACTCAATCAAAATCCAATTATTTACTCTACAAGAACGAAATGCTTGTTATGCCTAATATACTTAGTTTAACCTGTATCTGTTTTAATTGTGTTCTTTATCCGACTAGTTTTTTCTTGCTAACTACCCGAAGCTTATGCCATTTTCACCCAATCGTGGATTTTATGCCTGTCATACCTCTATTCTTTTTTCTATTAGCCTTTGTTTGGCAAGCTGCTGTAAGTTTTCGATGAAATCTTTACTACTCCGTCTGCCAAATTGAATGGTCTATTCATTCCAAAACCAAAAAAAATTATAAAAATTCGGTAAAAGCCAAGAAGTTTTATATTTTTATATTATAAACCTTCGATTCTAAAATAAAAATTATTCTACATTGAATGGATAGCTACAGCAATAAATTTGGATCAGCCTTTCTACCCCCCTGCACCTACGTTGAGCAGGTACCTTTAGGTACCCACACAATACTTAACCCTATTTTTGATATTGATAAGAGTGCTTATTATAAATGAATTCTTGCAATTTTTTGCAAGAATTCATTTTTGCATTTTTAGGTACCAAAATAAACAAAACCCATCCTAGTGGATCTGTGTGGTAAGGAAAAACTGGTAATCTATTCCTTAAAAAAAATATTGGAGATTTTGTAATGCTTACTCTCAAACTTTTTGTTTATACAGTAGTGATATTCTTTGTTTCCCTCTTTATCTTTGGATTCTTATCTAATGACCCAGGACGTAATCCTGGGCGCGAGGAGTAAAAATTCACATTTTTTTGCATTTTTTCTTACAAATTGGATTTGTTTCTTACATTTATCTATGAGAAAATCCGGGGGTCAGAATTCCTTCCAATTCGAAAGTCCTAAATGATACGAGGGAGCGGAAAGAGAGGGATTCGAACCCTCGGTACAAAAAAATTGTACAACGGATTAGCAATCCGCCGCTTTAGTCCACTCAGCCATCTCTCCCCGTTCCAAATCGAACGGTTTCCGTGATATGATAGAAGCAAGAAATAACGATTGCAAAAAACCTTCTTTTTTCTTTCAAAAGTCTATAAAAATTATATTGCCAATTCCATTTTAGTTATATTCTTTTTTCTTAATGTTAATAAAAAAAAGAAGAAAATTCTTCTTTTTTATTTTGAAAAATAGATATGGGCCGAGAGGCAATCAGATAGATTTTCTCTTTAGCGGGTATTTCCATATAGGACTTGTTATAATAAAAAAAGCAGGTTGCAGGTTATAGAAAAAAGAAAAAACGCTTTTTTTCGATTTTTTATCAAGAAAGCAAAAAGGGTTCTTATCAAACCCACAATAAAATAGGAAACAAGGATAAAGTAAGTAGACCTGACTCCTTGAATTATGCCTCTATCCGCTATTCTGATATATAAATTCGATATAGATGAAATTGTATAAACGAATTTTTTTTATTTTCTTAGACTTAGACCCTGCAAGATAATAATTTTTCGCTATTTACGATTTTATATTCTTGTTACTAGATACTCTATAGGAATAAGAATAAATCGCAACTCCTTTCCACTACACATAAAAATTGATTTCGAAAGTCTTTTTTTTTTAAGAATCCTCCATTTTTGTTCTTCCACCCATGCAATAGAGAGCAAATGGGAAAAGAGGGGTTACTTTTTTTCATTTTTCCCTTAAAAGATAGGCTTTGAAATCGGAGTCATGGAATAATGGTGAATTCAAATGTTTAGTTCTTTAGTATAAGAAGTATAAGAAAAAAGTATAAGAAAAAAATCGAATCCAATTTATGGATTTACCACGACCTCGGTTGTGACTCCATAGATAAAAATGAAAAAATTTATATCTTCGAGACCATTGAAAAACGGCATTGCACGAGAAAGAAATCGTCCACAGATAATCAAACTATCATATGCCTTGGAAGTGATACGAGGTGCTCGGAAATGGTTGAAGTAATTGAATAGGAGGATCACTATGACTATAGCCCTTGGTAGAATTCCTAAAGAAGAAAAGGATCTATTTGATACTGTGGACGACTGGTTACGAAGGGACCGTTTCGTTTTTGTAGGATGGTCCGGCTTATTGCTCTTTCCTTGTGCTTATTTCGCTTTAGGAGGGTGGTTTACAGGGACAACTTTTGTAACTTCTTGGTATACCCATGGATTGGCTAGTTCCTATTTGGAAGGTTGTAATTTCTTAACCGCAGCAGTTTCTACCCCTGCCAATAGTTTAGCACACTCTTTGTTGCTACTATGGGGCCCGGAAGCACAAGGAGATTTTACTCGTTGGTGTCAATTAGGTGGCCTATGGACTTTTGTAGCTCTCCACGGGGCTTTTGCACTAATAGGTTTCATGTTACGCCAATTTGAACTTGCTCGGTCTATTCAATTGCGGCCTTATAATGCAATCTCATTCTCTGGTCCAATCGCTGTTTTTGTTTCTGTATTCCTTATTTATCCACTGGGGCAATCCGGTTGGTTCTTTGCGCCGAGTTTTGGCGTAGCAGCGATATTTCGATTCATCCTTTTCTTCCAAGGATTTCATAATTGGACGTTGAACCCGTTTCATATGATGGGAGTTGCCGGAGTATTAGGCGCGGCTCTCCTATGCGCTATTCATGGAGCGACCGTAGAAAACACTCTATTCGAAGACGGTGATGGTGCAAATACTTTTCGCGCTTTTAACCCAACTCAAGCTGAAGAAACTTATTCAATGGTCACTGCTAATCGCTTTTGGTCCCAAATCTTTGGTGTTGCTTTTTCCAACAAACGTTGGTTACATTTCTTTATGCTATTTGTCCCCGTCACCGGTTTATGGATGAGTGCTATTGGCGTAGTTGGCCTGGCTCTGAACTTACGTGCCTATGACTTTGTTTCCCAGGAAATCCGTGCAGCGGAAGATCCTGAATTTGAGACTTTCTACACCAAAAATATTCTTTTAAACGAGGGTATTCGTGCGTGGATGGCAGCTCAGGATCAGCCTCATGAAAATCTTATATTCCCTGAGGAGGTTCTACCACGTGGAAACGCTCTTTAATGGAACTTTCGTTTTAGCTGGTCGTGACCAAGAAACCACCGGGTTTGCTTGGTGGGCTGGGAATGCTAGACTTATCAATTTGTCCGGTAAACTACTTGGCGCCCACGTAGCCCATGCCGGATTAATCGTATTCTGGGCCGGAGCAATGAACCTATTTGAAGTGGCCCATTTCGTGCCAGAAAAGCCCATGTATGAACAAGGGTTGATTTTACTTCCACACTTAGCTACCCTAGGTTGGGGAGTCGGGCCAGGGGGAGAAGTTCTCGATACTTTTCCGTACTTTGTATCTGGAGTACTTCACCTAATTTCCTCCGCAGTCTTAGGCTTCGGTGGCATTTATCACGCGCTTCTGGGACCCGAGACTCTTGAGGAATCTTTTCCATTCTTTGGTTATGTATGGAAAGATAGAAATAAAATGACTACAATTTTGGGTATTCATTTAATTTTGTTAGGTCTAGGTGCTTTTCTTCTAGTACTCAAGGCTCTTTATTTTGGCGGTGTATATGATACCTGGGCCCCCGGGGGGGGGGATGTAAGAAAAATAACCAACTTGACCCTTAGCCCCGGTGTTATATTTGGTTATTTACTAAAATCCCCTTTTGGGGGAGAAGGCTGGATTGTTAGTGTGGATGATTTAGAAGATATAATTGGTGGACATGTATGGTTGGGTTTCATTTGTGTATTTGGCGGAATTTGGCATATCTTAACCAAACCTTTCGCATGGGCTCGCCGTGCATTTGTATGGTCTGGAGAAGCTTACTTGTCTTATAGTTTAGCTGCTTTATCTGTCTTTGGTTTTATCGCTTGTTGTTTTGTCTGGTTCAATAATACGGCTTATCCGAGTGAGTTTTATGGACCCACCGGCCCAGAAGCTTCTCAAGCTCAAGCATTTACTTTTCTAGTTAGAGACCAGCGTCTTGGAGCTAATGTGGGATCTGCTCAAGGACCCACAGGTTTAGGTAAATATCTAATGCGTTCCCCAACGGGAGAGGTTATCTTTGGAGGGGAAACTATGCGTTTTTGGGACCTCCGTGCTCCATGGTTAGAACCTCTAAGGGGGCCCAACGGTTTGGACTTGAGTAGGTTGAAAAAAGACATACAACCTTGGCAAGAACGACGTTCAGCGGAATATATGACCCATGCTCCTTTAGGCTCTTTAAATTCCGTGGGTGGCGTAGCTACCGAGATCAATGCAGTTAATTATGTCTCTCCTAGAAGTTGGTTATCGACTTCTCATTTTGTTCTAGGATTCTTCTTTTTTGTGGGCCATTTGTGGCATGCAGGAAGAGCCCGAGCTGCTGCAGCAGGTTTTGAAAAGGGAATCGATCGTGATTTAGAACCTGTTCTTTACATGAACCCTCTTAACTAAGATTTTCTTATTTATACCTGTTCTACTTCTACTGTTTTTTTCTGCTCTGGCTCGGTTATTTCATTTAGCCGAGCCATTCATTCCTTTTTCTGAATGAAAGATAAGGGGACAGAATAAAGAAAAAAAAAAAAAAATGAAAGAAACAAACGTATTCAATAAGCAAAAGGAGAGAGAGGGATTCGAACCCTCGATAGTTCCTAGAACTATACCGGTTTTCAAGACCGGAGCTATCAACCACTCAGCCATCTCTCCACAGCTTAATCCCTATTTTACTCCTAGAAATAGAACACAGCCATATAAAAATAAAAGGATCTACTAACCTCTAGAAACATCTCAGATGCAAATCCTTTTTCGATATATTTCTGTATACTGTATACACGGATAGAAGATCCGCTATACCCGCTTTTGAAATAAAGACTAAATCCCCTACCCTAATCCCCATATCCAAATAAAAGCGGTAAGTAATAAGTTTTAATTATTAATTAAAGAGAAGAATCAATGGATTCATGATTAAACCCCTCCTACTTCTTGTATTTTTTACAATTTAGGTTAAGTGAGGGATCAAATATGTAGTCAACTTTATTTGATGATAGCTTGGAGGATTAGAAATATGACTATTGCTTTCCAATTAGCTGTTTTTGCATTAATTGCGACTTCCTCAGTCTTAGTAATTAGTGTACCCCTTGTATTTGCTTCTCCTGATGGTTGGTCAAATAATAAAAACGTTGTTTTTTCCGGTACATCATTATGGATTGGTCTAGTCTTTCTCGTAGCTATTCTGAATTCTCTCATTTCATAAATTTGTTTAGTATTGAGTAACCCGATACAAAATAAATAAAAAGGACATTTCTTCGAAAAAATTCGAATAGTGAGACGCATTAAAACGCAATTTGCGTTCCGAATTGCTACCTCTTCTCTTTCAGTATTATGAAATTGCATTGCCATTAGAATATTGATTGACAGACAATCAAAAAAAGGAAAACTCTAATATAATAGAAAATGAAACGGTCGACCCAGACATAGACGGTCGACCCAAGCGGATATACGCTATAAAATATATTCCGTAGCGAGCGTAGTTCAATGGTAAAACATCTCCTTGCCAAGGAGAAGATACGGGTTCGATTCCCGCCGCTCGCCCGCTTACTTTAGTCAAGTACTATGAGAAAAAATTTAGTCTAGTTGAATGTTTAACTACTTAGAATAAATTATATATTAATTAGGTGTTAGTCTAGTACCCTATCCCTTATTACCCTTACTTTTCACCCCACTCAAAAAAAGGAGGGCTCCGGAGAGGGAAATAGAACTCTCCAACCAGGGGGGTATTCACTGAGACAAAGAACTGGCAAACTGCTTTTAAAGGGAAGGGAGGTAGACTGTGCGTTTCTTTCATTTTTCTTTTCTGCAGGGTAGGGAGAAACCTTGCCTGTTCTTCTTATGGAGGCAGGCGGCTTCGCAGACTGCTCAATTTTGCCCTCTAAGGCCAGGAAGTAATGAATAAAAAAATTGGATTGGATACCACCCAACCCTGTACCATATATATAGAAATGGAATAGTCCTTTTATAGAGACTGCTAAGTGCGGAGACGGGAATCGAACCCGTGACCTCAAGGTTATGAGCCTCGTGAGCTACCAAACTGCTCTACTCCGCTCTGCAGTACCAGAAAATGGTGAACGGAAAAGGTTAAATACGGGCCTCTACTATGTCTAGACAAATAGAATACTCCTTTTATACAGGTCTAGACAAATGGAATACTCCTTTTATACATATACAGAATGGAGCGGGTAGCGGGAATCGAACCCGCATCGTTAGCTTGGAAGGCTAGGGGTTATAGTCGACGTTGGTTGATTATTTATAACGTCTCTAATTCAAAACCGAACATGAAATTTTCATTTCATTCGGCTCCTTTATGGATATTCTCACCACTTAACATCTATGTCAGCTTTTCTATTTGAATAGAACCAAAGCTCTCCGCTTTCTAGATGATCCTTATAGAGTAAGGAGATAGAAATTCGATCTAAATCCATCTAATCTACTTACTTCGTTCCCTAATTTCATTCAAGGGATCCTTGAGGAAAAGAATTGGGTTTCCACCGAGCTTAAACAATATGCTGATGGTTCTAGTAAACCAAAACTACCGCTTTTAGCTATTTGGCTTCCTTTTCCCTTTTTGAAGGTAAAGGAGATTTAGTTACGATTGGAAAAAACTTTTTTGTATCTCCATCCATAGATCCTTTACTCATATTTTTAATATATGGAATACTTAATCCAATGTAAAATTATGCTTCGCGACTCTGTACTCATAATCCTATTTGTATTTTGGATGCAATTTCAATTATACAAATCACGAGAATGTATATTGTTCCTCAATACGCTATTGAGAGGAAAAGGATGAAATCCTTTATAAGAACTAAAGTTTTCATCGGAATAGAAAAAAAACTTAAGGATGCCTTAAGTATATCATTTTAAATTCAGTTATTAATAGAACGAATCACACTTTTACCACTAAACTATACCCGCTACATGTAGATTATGATACAAACGCAACCCTTTGTCAATGATACCCATTCGAGAAGGAGGTGAATTTCCCCTTAGTGAATCAAGAAGGTTCATGGCAGTGAGCCGTTGGTACTTCTACTTCGATTGCAGGCCTTTACTTTAGGATTTCGATAACCCCTATGGTCTGTAAAATACACCTCTTCTTACCATGCCAATAGCATCTGAACTGTCCCTATAAACCCCTTTTTTCCACTCACTCAATTTCAATTCTGGTTTAGTAGATTCTTGTTTTGTTTAAAAGAATCAAAAAAGTGCAATCGAACTAGCAACACATAAAAAAGAGCATAGAGGATCAAGACCATTACGAAATGTTCCTCCCAAGAATCATATTGGGTATCTGTTCCGTTCCTTTTCCCGCTAGGATCAGAAATCTTATATTTTCCATAGCCATATACCATCGAATCCTTAGGGTTCCAGAATCCGCCTATTTTCCTAGTCTTCGGAAACGAAAAACCCTGAATTAAGAAGAGTTAGGTATGTATAGGGTATGGTTTATTATTTTTTATTGTGTCAACTTTCTCTTCACGCATTTTATTATATAAAAAAGGATCTCTACTTTGTTTTATGCAAGTTATAAGAGATAATAGCAAATATTTTCTTATTTTTATTGATTTTATCAATATTTTGAACCTCACGATGAATAAACTTATATAGATATATGGATATCTACATATATTATGTACATTATGCAGTAGACCCAGAATGGGAAATGAAAGTGGCTCATTTTTGAATTAAAAAAAAAGCCCTTTTAACTCAGTGGTAGAGTAATGCCATGGTAAGGCGTAAGTCATCGGTTCAAATCCGATAAAGGGCTTTTAAAGTTAGTGGTAGAGTAATGGCATGGTAAGGCATAAGTCATCGGTTCGAATCTGATAGAATACTTTTCTACTAAATTCATTTACTTTTTACTTTGTTTTTGAAACTTTCTCTATTTTTTATTGAATTTTATGACTTAGTGCGAGATGCATGCATTTTTGGTCTGAACACTAAATGAAGCACGGAATCTAAATTGCAAAAAAGAAATGAAATTGGACTCTTTTTCATCTTAGATCAATCAAATGACTACCTATACTGAACTAATCTAGAATCCCTTTTAGTAATCGATTCTTATTCTCTACCTTTTAAAGGAATTTCCCTAATAAAGTAGGGGATGACCCATGAATTAATCTAAGCATGAATTAAAAAAAATCCTATGAAAACATAACAGCCAAAGTAGCAAAAATTCTTTGCTTTGGATCTTGTTATACTCTTCGAGTATATTGACAATTCAAAAAAATTGCTCATACTATGATTATAGTATAATCACGAGCGGTTATATATGGCCCTATCGTCTAGTGATGCCCCTATCGTCTAGTGGTTCAGGACATCTCTCTTTCAAGGAGGCAGCGGGGATTCGACTTCCCCTGGGGGTAGGGAGTATTATGAAAGGAGATTAATCATAGATTATCAAAAACCCTAGAAAAAATTCTTCCTGGGTCGATGCCCGAGCGGTTAATGGGGACGGACTGTAAATTCGTTGACAAAATGTCTACGCTGGTTCAAATCCAGCTCGGCCCAAAAATCTGGGGCTTCGTGAATATGAACTAAATCTTTTTATTTTTCTTCCATAAACAAATGTCTGATCTATAGAAATAAAAGAGAAAGAAAAAAAGGGGAAATTCAATTTCTAATCCATATCTCTCTCATTCCTTTCTTACAAACAAAAGAGTTTTTATTATTGAAAGGTGGATTACCCTTCATTTTTAGTGATAAAAAATCACGACATATTAGTTATGTCACTCTCACAATACCCACATATAATATGTGGGTATGTAGTATATGATTCGTCTATTTCTTAGAGTACGACAGACGAATCGAATCTTCTTATTCTTCTATTTAAGGATAGGATAGGTATGCCATACACCCCGCGGGGATTGTAGTTCAATTGGTCAGAGCACCGCCCTGTCAAGGCGGAAGCTGCGGGTTCGAGCCCCGTCAGTCCCGAACTAGGGTTCAATGAATGGAGAAATTAACCCTTCCATTTTCCATGAAAAAAGCGGGGGCAAGATCAAATACCCATGGGGCGCCCTTACTTCACTTTTTTATTTTGCATCTCTCATTAAAGAGGTAGGGGAGGTGTATAGGAATTTTTTTCACTACTTCCGATTCGATAAAGAAAGACACGCATATGATATGCAGATTAGTAGAATTTAGGATATAACTCTACCTTTATGATGATACCATCCTCACCTCATCTTAACTTCCTATTCGACTCTTATCTTATGGAATAGAGTCCCGGTATTTTACCGGGATCCATACATAAATCATATTCATTTTCCTTTTTTTAGTTAAGACCTCTTTTCTCCATCTCACTTCTACTGCTTATTTGGATGTCTATGTGACCTATAGAAAGTTGGTCATATAATACATACATACATAATTGTATGTATAACTATTAGAAAAAGGAAGGGAAATTGGATAAGATTAAGAAAGATCGTGGGTTATAGATCTAGAAAATAAAAAATAGAAAAGGATTAAAAAAAGAGGGAATTCCTAATCCAAATCCAATCAAAAACCCATTTTGGTCTTAATCATTTTGGTCTTAGTATGGATAGAGGATCTTCCTATGTTATACTTTTCCACTCTCAACCATGAATTGATTTCATAGATCCGATATTAATAATATTGAATTGATTCAGTATTATCAGAATGCAAGTCTCACCCTTGAATTTACAGGATACCCCTTTTTTCCTCTCCATGGGATTACATCCCGAGTTATTGTGCAAAAAAAATAAAGAGGTTATGGAAGTCAATATTCTCGCATTTATCGCTACTGCACTGTTCATTTTAGTTCCTACTGCCTTTTTACTTATTATTTATGTAAAAACAGTCAGCCAAAATAATTAATTGGAATTCCAATTAATCATTGAAGAAATGAAAAAGGGATTAAATAAAAAAAATCCAAGTCTTAAATGAAAGGATCCGGTTGGAATCTTAAAGTGTGGTAGAAAGAACTACATATAGTTTTTTCTACCACACTTTAGAGTCTTTTCTTTCTATTATATTAGCTTTGAATCTATATAGAATAGATTAGTGGATTGAAATAGTAGTCTAATTCAATTTCTTTTTTCATTGCATCCACTTAATTTCAATCAAGTCAAAATAAAAAAAATCGAAGACAATTCTTGACCAAAGAATCTATGGAGGGAGAAAAAATTAATATTAAGAATAGACTATATATAGTAAAAAAGTATATAGTAAAATATAGTAAAAAAGATATATAGTAAAAAGGAAAAAACCAGCGAACCTTTCATGCTTAAACATGCCGCGAGATACTTCAAAAGAGCAGCAAAATTATGCTAAGAAAAGGAAAGATTATAAAAAAAAGGGAAAATGTATGATATGTCGTGAATAGCTCCGTGGAATAAAATAGAATTTCCTTATGCATAGAACTTTTTTACCCATCGGTCATTTCTAGTAGAAATTATGAATTGCTGTAATGGATCTTTCTATTTTCTATTTTTCTATATAGTAGAATATAATGGCTCTTTCTTACAATACAAGAGTTTCTTACAGGAGTGAAACAAAACCAAAGAAAAAGAAAAAAGAATAACGTTTGACAAAATGATCAATGCAAAATGATCAATTAAAGAAAAGACTTGATACAACAATTCGATTACTCAATCAATTAGTAGTAGTATCCCTAGAGTCCACTCCTCCCCCACACCACTAGTGAAAGAGAAAATGTAAAGACTACCATTAAAGCAGCCCAAGCAAGACTTACTATATCCATCTAAATTACGTCTCCTATTTCTATGAAGGAATTTTTCTACTATTGATCAATAATCATAGCGGAATCAAGGGTACAGAGTCAAAAAGGGATTCTGCCCTAAGACTATGGACAATCAGTTCCAAGAATTTACTCCTAACAAATTATTATAGGAATTCTGGTAGAATTAGAGAACATTAAATATAAATACGATACATAGCCCTTTCTTTTCCGTAAAAAAGAATACGGGAATGATGTCCTGAATATAAGAAGCGGGAATAGGAAGATTTTTTATTCCTTTTGTTACTCCTTTTTTATAAGTAAAGGACGCCCGAATATACCATAAAATTATGGATAGGATAGATAAATATTTATTGGATACCTACCTTACCTATGTTTAGTTTTGACTTAAATCCTACAACCTCGCTTTCTATCATTCTATGAAAAAATGAAGAGACTTTATCCACAACTCCTAAATTTATTTAGGATCGGCCTATTTAATCTGATTTTCGCTAGAATAAGTAGCCCTTACTTTAGTGTATGTAGGTAACATAAGATGTACGATAAAAAAATGTATGATAATTAGGAAGTCTTGATATTCTTTCGTGGAGTCCCTTCTTCAATCTTAGATTGAAAAAAGCGGAATGCCCTTTAGGGACCTTTCCTTTCTTTGGATACCAAGATTTCTGAAATCTTAGCTTCGTAGTTTTTAATTCTAAAATAGGATCAATTAAGAACTAATTCAAATTCATATAATAAAAGAATAAGAAAACGCTACCTTATCCCTAGTGGTAATGGTTTGGGCCAGTACCGCCAAAACAAACCCTAGTTTGAGGATAGAACTATGGATTCTCAAAATCCAGTATCGCCAAGCCTAGTTACTCTCTTGCCCGAACTTATGCGAAGTATGAATTTCTCGAGTTCGATCAGTACTATAAGCCTAAGTATTTTATCGATCAGGCGGCACCCAGATTTGAACTGGGGATAAAGGATTTGCAGTCCCCTGCCTTACCACTTGGCCATGCCGCCAAAAAATCCGATCGAAAATTGAGAAAAGAGCAAGTATTCACCCACGTTTTCTTACGAAAATCCCCTTTCTTTTATTTTGAATCTAATTCTACTTACTTTTTTCCAATCTTTTTCAAAAAATCTATTTCTGCTTCTTTTTGATCCTGTTTCGATTATTCTCCTCGATGGATTCTATGTTAAAACATACATTGCTAACACTAGAAAACTTTCTGCTTCTTTCTATTGAGATGAAAAAGGAGAAAAAGTAGATTTCTAGGGCTGCAAAATTCATAAAAAATGGGAACCATTAACTAGAATTCTCTTTTTTTTATTTGCAGTAGTAAACGACTCTTAAATGTGTATTTTCCCCCCTCTTCCTTTTAAAGGCATAATAAAGGATTCTTTTTTTATACCTAATCCGTGTATAGGTAAACTCCAGGTCCGAACAGCATTATTATCCAAAGATCCCCCTTATGTACATATCTCTATGGGGAATCGTGCTTTAATTTTTCAAAGCATTAAATATCTTGAATAAAAAAAAGGAAATTTGCTCTGATATAATTTGCTCTGATATAGAGTATAAGCTGACTATCTTGACCCACCCAAGTGAAATTACGAAAAAAGAAAAGCAGGGATATGTGGAGAGGCGGATAACTAGATTGGCATGTACTTAAAAGGGCACTTACTTTATTTTAGGATTCTACAATGAAATCCTAAATTTGCTAGCAATTCTACTAGACCGAAACAAAAGCGGAACCCTCAAATTCTTTTTTGAAATTAAACTAAGCGCGCTATTCTAAATCGAAGTAAAGTCAACAAACTCTCTAGTGTATTATATTACGGCTTTATCGCATTCATAGAAAGGAGATAAAATGAGAAATCTTTGCCATTCAATCTGACTAGAATATCATCATTCAATCTGACTAGAATATCATAAAGTATAAGTTATAAGTGGCATAATTTTTTTATAAGAATGTTTTATCAATTCATTTTCATTCCATTTGTACCCCTGGCAAATTAGAACTTTCGTCGAAATTGTCTCTATTCATATGTATGAAATACATATATGAAATACGTATGTGGAGTTCCCTAGAATTTCATGTGATTCAGTAAACAGAATATAGATTCCATGATTGCTAGATCGATCCGTAGGGGTTGATGAAGAGTGAGCTGATAATGGAATTTTTCTTCGATAAACAGGAAACTTAAGATTAAGATGCTCCGGAATGGGAATGAGGGAATGTCCACAATACCCGGATTTAGTCAGATCCAATTTGAGGGATTTTGTAGGTTCATTAATCAAGGCTTGGCAGAAGAGCTTGAGAAGTTTCTAACAATTAAAGATCCAGATCACGAAATTGCATTTCAATTATTTGCGAAAGGATATCAATTGCTAGAACCCTCGATAAAAGAAAGGGATGCTGTGTATGAATCACTCACCTATTCTTCCGAATTATATGTATCTGCGAGATTAATTTTTGGTTTCGATGTGCAAAAGCAAACCATTTCTATTGGAAACATTCCTATAATGAATTCCTTAGGAACCTTTATAATAAATGGAATATACCGAATTGTGATCAATCAAATATTGCTAAGTCCTGGTATTTACTACCGCTCGGAATTAGACCATAAGGGAATTTCTATCTACACCGGGACTATAATATCAGATTGGGGAGGGAGATCGGAATTAGCAATTGATAAAAAAGAAAGGATATGGGCTCGCGTGAGTAGAAAACAAAAGATATCTATTCTAGTTCTATCATCAGCTATGGGTTCGAATCTAAGAGAAATTCTAGATAATGTTTCCTACCCTGAAATTTTCTTGTCTTTCCCGAATGCTAAGGAGAAGAAGAGGATTGAGTCAAAAGAAAAAGCTATTTTAGAGTTTTATCAACAATTTGCTTGTGTAGGTGGGGACCTGGTATTTTCGGAGTCCTTATGTGAGGAATTACAAAAGAAATTTTTTCAACAAAAATGTGAATTAGGAAGGATTGGTCGACGAAATATGAATCGGAGACTGAATCTTGATATACCTCAGAACAATACATTCTTGTTACCACGAGATGTATTGGCCGCTACGGATCAGTTGATTGGAATGAAATTTGGAACGGGTATACTTGACGATGACGATATGAATCACTTGAAAAATAAACGTATTCGTTCGGTTGCAGATCTGTTACAAGATCAATTCGGACTGGCTCTTGGTCGTTTACAACATGCGGTTCAAAAAACTATCCGTCGAGTATTCATACGTCAATCGAAACCGACTCCCCATACTTTAGTAACTCCAACTTCAACTTCGATTTTATTAATAACTACTTATGAGACCTTTTTTGGCGCATACCCCTTATCTCAAGTTTTTGATCAAACGAATCCATTGACACAAACTGTTCATGGGCGAAAAGTGAGTTGTTTAGGTCCTGGAGGGTTGACTGGGAGAACTGCAAGTTTTCGGAGCCGAGATATTCATCCGAGTCACTATGGGCGTATTTGTCCAATTGACACGTCCGAAGGAATCAATGTTGGACTTACTGGATCCTTAGCAATTCATGCGAAAATTGATCACTTGTGGGGATCTGTAGAGAGTCCGTTTTATGAAATATCTGCTGAGAAAGCAAAAGAAAAAAAAGAGAGACAGGTGGTTTATCTATCACCAAATAGAGATGAATATTATATGATAGCAGCAGGAAATTCTTTATCCTTGAATCAAGGTATTCAGGAAGAGCAGGTTGTTCCAGCTAGATATCGTCAAGAATTTCTGACTATTGTATGGGAACAGATTCATGTTAGAAGTATTTTTCCTTTCCAATATTTTTCTATTGGGGGCTCTCTCATTCCTTTTATTGAGCACAATGATGCGAATCGGGCTTTAATGAGTTCTAATATGCAGCGCCAAGCAGTTCCGCTTTCTCGGTCCGAGAAGTGCATTGTTGGAACTGGATTGGAACGCCAAACAGCTCTAGATTCGAGGGTTTCCGTTATAGCCGAACGCGAGGGAAAGATCATTTCTACTGATAGTCATAGGATCCTTTTATCAAGTAGTGGGAAGACCATAAGTATTCCTTTAGTAAACCACCGGCGCTCTAACAAAAATACTTGCATGCACCAAAAACCGCGGGTGCCGCGGGGTAAATCCATTAAAAAAGGACAAATTTTAGCAGAGGGAGCTGCCACAGTTGGGGGGGAACTTGCTTTAGGAAAAAACGTATTAGTCGCTTATATGCCATGGGAAGGTTACAATTTTGAAGACGCGGTACTAATTAGCGAACGTTTGGTATATGAAGATATTTATACCTCTTTTCACATCCGTAAATATGAAATTCAGACGGATACGACAAGTCAAGGCTCTGCTGAAAAAATAACTAAAGAAATACCACATCTAGAAGAACATTTACTCCGCAATTTGGACAGAAATGGAGTTGTTAGGTTGGGATCCTGGGTAGAAACTGGCGATATTTTAGTAGGTAAACTAACGCCTCAGATAGCGAGCGAATCGTCGTATATCGCGGAAGCTGGATTATTACGGGCTATATTTGGCCTTGAGGTATCCACTTCAAAAGAAACTTCTCTCAAATTACCTATAGGTGGAAGAGGGCGCGTTATCGATGTGAAATGGATCCAGAGGGACCCCCTCGACATAATGGTTCGTGTATATATTTTACAGAAACGTGAAATCAAAGTTGGGGATAAAGTAGCCGGAAGACATGGGAATAAGGGGATCATTTCCAAAATTTTGACTAGACAAGATATGCCCTATTTGCAAGATGGAACACCTGTTGATGTGGTCTTCAATCCCTTAGGAGTACCCTCCCGAATGAATGTGGGACAAATATTTGAAAGCTCGCTCGGATTAGCCGGGGATCTGCTAAAGAAACATTATAGAATAGCACCCTTTGATGAGAGATATGAGCAAGAGGCTTCAAGAAAACTTGTGTTTTCAGAATTATATGAAGCCAGTAAGGAAACAAAAAATCCATGGGTATTTGAACCCGAGTACCCGGGAAAAAGCAGAATATTTGATGGAAGAACAGGAGACCCCTTCGAACAACCTGTTCTAATAGGGAAGTCCTATATCTTAAAATTAATTCATCAAGTTGATGAGAAAATTCATGGGCGTTCTACTGGGCCCTACTCACTTGTTACACAACAACCCGTTAGAGGAAGAGCCAAGCAAGGGGGACAACGAGTAGGAGAAATGGAAGTTTGGGCTTTAGAAGGATTTGGTGTTGCTCATATTTTACAAGAGATACTTACTTATAAATCTGATCATCTTATAGCTCGCCAAGAAATACTTAATGCTACGATCTGGGGAAAAAGAATAGCTAATCACGAGGATCCTCCAGAATCTTTTCGAGTGCTCGTTCGAGAACTACGATCTTTGGCTCTAGAACTTAATCATTTCCTTGTATCGGAGAAGAACTTCCAAGTTAATAGGGAGGAAATTTGATCGGAATAAATATTAATTATTTTCTTTATTTTATGATTGACCAATATAAACATCAACAACTTCAAATTGGACTCGTCTCCCCTCAACAAATAAAGGCTTGGGCTAACAAAAACCTACCTAATGGAGAAGTCATTGGCCAAGTCACAAGGCCCTCTACTTTTCATTATAAAACCGATAAACCAGAAAAAGATGGATTGTTTTGCGAAAGAATCTTTGGACCCATTAAAAGCGGAATTTGCGCTTGTGGAAATTCTCGAGCGAGCGGGGCTGAAAACGAAGATGAAAGATTTTGCCAAAAATGCGGGGTAGAATTTGCGGATTCTCGGATACGAAGATATCAAATGGGATACATCAAACTCGCATGTCCGGTGACTCATGTATGGTATTTGAAAGGTCTTCCTAGTTATATCGCGAATCTTTTAGATAAACCTCTGAAGAAGTTGGAGGGCTTAGTATATGGAGATTTCTCTTTTGCTAGGCCCAGCACTAAAAAACCTACTTTCTTACGATTACGAGGTTTATTCGAAGAGGAAATTGCATCCTGTAACCACAGCATTTCTCCCTTTTTTTCTACCCCGAGCTTTACAACATTTCGAAATCGGGAAATTGCGACAGGAGCAGGTGCTATTAGAGAACAATTAGCAGATTTGGATTTGCAAATTATTATAGAGAATTCGTTGGTCGAATGGAAGGAATTAGAAGACGAGGGCTATAGTGGAGATGAATGGGAAGATAGAAAAAGACGAATAAGAAAAGTTTTTTTGATTAGACGCATGCAATTGGCGAAACATTTTATTCAAACAAATGTAGAACCTGAATGGATGGTTTTGTGCTTATTACCGGTTCTTCCTCCCGAATTGAGGCCCATTGTTTATAGGTCTGGGGATAAAGTAGTGACTTCGGACATTAATGAACTTTATAAGAGAGTTATCCGCCGGAACAACAACCTTGCCTATCTATTAAAAAGAAGTGAATTAGCGCCAGCAGATTTAGTAATGTGCCAGGAAAAATTGGTACAAGAAGCCGTGGATACACTTCTTGATAGTGGGTCCCGCGGGCAACCGACGAGGGATGGTCACAATAAAGTATACAAATCGCTTTCAGATGTAATTGAAGGTAAAGAGGGAAGGTTTCGCGAGACTCTCCTTGGGAAACGAGTCGATTACTCGGGTCGTTCCGTCATTGTTGTGGGTCCTTCGCTTTCATTACATCAATGTGGATTACCCCTAGAGATAGCAATAAAGCTTTTTCAGCTATTTGTAATTCGCGATTTAATCACGAAACGCGCTACTTCTAATGTCAGGATTGCTAAAAGGAAAATTTGGGAAAAGGAACCGATTGTATGGGAAATACTTCAAGAAGTTATGCGGGGACATCCTGTACTGTTAAATAGAGCACCTACCCTGCATAGATTAGGCATACAGGCCTTCCAACCCACTTTAGTAGAGGGGCGTACTATTTCTTTACACCCATTAGTGTGTAAGGGTTTCAATGCGGACTTTGATGGGGATCAAATGGCTGTTCATCTACCTTTATCCTTGGAAGCTCAGGCGGAAGCTCGTTTACTTATGTTTTCGCATATGAATCTCTTATCTCCCGCTATTGGGGATCCTATTTGCGTACCAACCCAAGACATGCTTATCGGGCTTTATGTATTAACGATTGGAAACCCTCGAGGTATTTGTGCAAATAGATATAATAGTTGCGGAAACTATCCAAATCAAAAAGTAAATTACAATAATAATAATTCTACGTATACGAGAGATAAAGAACCCATTTTTTATAGTTCTTATGATGCACTAGGAGCTTATAGACAGAAACTAATCAGTTTAGACAGTCCCTTGTGGCTACGATGGAAACTAGATCAACGCGCCATTGGATCAAGAGAAGTTCCGATTGAAGTTCAATATGAATCTTTGGGGACTTATCATGAGATTTATGCTCACTATCTAATAGTGGGAAATAGAAAAAAGGAAATCTGTTCTATATACATTCGAACTACTCTTGGTCATATTTCTTTTTATAGAGAAATAGAGGAAGCCGTACAAGGATTTAGTCAGGCCTATTCATACACTATCTAAACAAGGAAGTTAGATTCGGGGATGCCCCGCCCTTTTCGGGGGGCATTCCGATTTCCTTAGTATCATCATTTTATTTTTGCCGCGCGAATCCAGATTGAGATTGAGAAAATGAAGCTAATTAAATTTTCGAATCACTGACTCACGCCCATTGTCGAATCCTACTCAGCAATTCTCGAATCCTACTCAGCCGAAAAAGGGGGTACTTATGTATGGCGGAACGAGCCAATCTGGTCTTTCATAATAAAGAAATAGACGGAACTGGTATGAAACGACTTATTAGCAGATTAATAGATCATTTCGGAATGGGATATACATCCCATATACTGGATCAACTAAAGACTCTGGGCTTCCATCAAGCCACTACTACATCGATTTCGTTAGGAATCGAGGATCTTTTAACAATACCCTCTAAGGGATGGTTAGTCCAAGACGCGGAACAACAGAGTTTTCTTTTGGAGAAACACTATTATTATGGGGCTGTACACGCGGTAGAAAAATTACGCCAATCCGTTGAGATATGGTATGCGACAAGTGAATATTTGAAACAAGAAATGAATTCGAATTTTCGGATAACAGATCCTTCTAATCCAGTCTATCTAATGTCTTTTTCAGGAGCCAGAGGAAATGCATCTCAGGTACACCAATTAGTAGGTATGAGAGGATTAATGGCGGACCCTCAAGGACAAATGATTGATTTACCTATTCAAAGCAATTTACGCGAGGGACTTTCTTTGACCGAATATATAATTTCCTGCTACGGAGCCCGCAAAGGGGTTGTGGATACTGCTGTACGAACAGCAGATGCAGGATATCTTACACGTAGACTTGTTGAAGTAGTTCAACATATTATTGTGCGTAGAAGAGATTGTGGTACTATACGAGGTATTTCTGTGAGTCCTCAAAATGGGATGACGGAAAAACTTTTTGTCCAAACACTCATTGGTCGTGTATTAGCAGACGATATATATATCGGTTCACGATGCATGGCCGCTCGAAATCAAGACATTGGAGTTGGATTAGTCAATCTATTCATAACTGCTTTTCGAGCACAACCATTTCGAGCACAACCAATATATATTAGAACCCCCTTTACTTGCCGGAGCACTTCTTGGATCTGTCAATTATGTTATGGTCGGAGTCCTACTCATACTGATCTGGTCGAATTGGGAGAAGCCGTAGGTATTATTGCGGGTCAATCAATTGGGGAGCCTGGGACTCAACTAACATTAAGAACTTTTCATACGGGCGGAGTATTCACAGGGGGTACTGCCGACCTTGTACGATCCCCTTCGAATGGAAAAATCCAATTCAATGAGAATTTGGTTCACCCCACACGTACCCGTCATGGACAGCCTGCTTTTCTATGTTATATAGACTTGCATGTTACTATTCAGAGTCAGGATATTCTATATAGTGTGAATATTCCCTCAAAAAGCTTGATTCTAGTGCAAAATGATCAATATGTAAAATCCGAACAAGTAATTGCGGAGATTCGTGCCGGAACGTCCACTTTACATTTTAAAGAAAGGGTACAAAAACATATTTATTCCGAATCAGACGGAGAAATGCACTGGAGTACTGATGTTTATCATGCGCCCGAATATCAATATGGTAATCCTCGTCGATTACCAAAAACAAGTCATTTATGGATATTGTCAGTAAGTATGTGCAGATCCAGTATAGGGTCTTTTTCACTCCACAAGGATCAAGATCAAATGAATACTTATGGTAAAAAAGATAGGGAAATTCTTGATTCTTCAACGTCGAATCGAATAATGTCCAACGGCCTTTGGAATTTTATCTATCCTTCTATTTTTCAAGATAGTTCGGATTTGTTGGCGAAAAAGCGAAGAAATAGGCTCGCCATTCCATTACAATATCATCAAGAACAAGAGAAAGAATTCATATCCTGTTTGGGGATTTCGATTGAAATACCTTTTATGGGTGTTTTACGTAGAAATACTATTTTTGCTTATTTTGATGATCCACAATACAGAAAAGATAAAAAGGGTTCAGGAATTGTTAAATTTAGATATAGGACCCTAGAAGACGAATATAGGATTCGAGAGGAATACTCAGAAGACAAATATGAGACCCTAGAAGACGAATATGAAACCCTATATAAAAATGAGATCCTACAGGACGAATACGAATATGAAACCCTAGAAGACGCATATGGGAGCCCAGAGAACGAATATGGGAATCCAGAGAACGAATATAGGACTTTAGAGAAAGATTCAGAAGATGAATATAGGAGCCCAGAGAGCAAATATAGGACCCGAGAGGACAAATATGGAACTCTAGAGGAAGACTCAGAAGACGAATACGAGAGCCTGGGTGAAAGCTCAGAGGACAAATATGGGAGGACTTTAGAGGAAGACTCAGAAGAAGACTCAGAAGACGAATATGAGAGCCCAGAGGAGGATTCCATCTTAAAAAAGGAGGATTTGATTGAGCATCAAGGAACAAAAGAATTTAGTATAAAATACCAAAAAGAAGTAGATCGGTTTTTTTTCATTCTTCAAGAACTGCATATCTTGCCGAGATCTTCATCCCTAAAGGTATGCGACAATAGTATTATTGGGGTGGATACACAACTCACAAAAAATACAAGAAGTCGACTAGGTGGACTGGTCCGAGTGAAGAGAAAAAAAAGCCATACGGAACTCAAAATATTTTCCGGAGATATTCATTTTCCTGAAGAGGCGGATAAGATATTAGGTGGCTGTTTGATACCACCAGAAAGACAAAAAAAAGATTCTAAGGAATCAAAAAAAAGGCAAAATTGGGTCTATGTTCAACGGAAAAAAATTATCAAGAGCAAGGAAAAGTATTTTGTTTCGGTTCGCCCTGCAGTCGCATATGAAATCGACGGAGGGATAAATTTAGCAACACTTTTCCCACAGGATCTCTTGCAAGAAGAAGATAATCTCCAACTTCGACTTGTCAATTTTATTTCTCATGAAAATAGCAAGTTAACTCAAAGAATTTATCAAACAACTAGTCAATTTGTTAGAACTTGCTTAGTAGTGAATTGGGAACAAGAAGAAAAAGAGGAGGCTGGTGCTTCCCTTGTCGGGGTAAGAGCGAATGATCTTATTCGCCATTTCCTAAGAATTGAGTTAGTCAAGTCCACTATTTCATATACACGAAAAAGGTATGATAGGACAAGTGTAGGGCCGATCCCCCCTAATGGGTTAGATCGCACCAATAAAAATTCCTTTTATTCCAAGGCAAAGATTGAATCACTTAGCCAATATCAAGAAACTATTGGCACCTTGTTGAATCGAAATAAAGACTACCAATCTTTGATGATTTTGTCAGCATCCAACTGTTTTCGAATTGGTTTATTCAAGAATTCAAAACATCCCAATGCAATAAAAGAATCGAATCCTAAAATTCCTATTCGAGATATTTTCGGGCCCCTAGGGGCTATTGTACCTAGTATATTGAATTTTCCTTCATCTTACTATTTACTAACGCATAATCAGAGCCGGTTAAAAAAATATTTGTTGCTTGACAATTTACAACAAACCTTCCAAGTACTTCAAGGACTTAAATATTCTTTAATAGATGAAAATCAAAGGATTTCTAATTTCGATAGTAATCTCCTGTTGGATACATTCTTTTTGAATTATCACTTTGCCCATCATGATTCTTGGGAGAACACATTGGCAATAATTCACCTTGGACAATTTATTTGTGAAAATGTATGTTTATTTAAATCGCACATAAAAAAATCAGGTCAAATTTTCATTGTTAATATGGATTCCTTTATTATAAGAGAAGCTAAACCTTATTTGGCCACTACAGGGGCAACTGTTAATGGTCATTATGGAGAAATCCTTTACAAGGGAGATAGGTTAGTTACGTTTATATATGAAAAATCGAGATCGAGTGACATAACGCAAGGTCTTCCAAAAGTGGAACAAATCTTTGAAGCGCGTTCAATCGATTCATTATCTCCGAATCTGGAAAGGAGAATTGAGGATTGGAATGAGCGTATACCAAGAATTCTTGGTGTCCCTTGGGGATTCTTGATTGGAGCTGAGCTAACCATAGCCCAAAGTCGTATCTCTTTGGTTAATAAAATCCAAAAGGTTTATCGATCCCAAGGGGTACAGATCCATAATAGACATATAGAGATTATTATACGCCAAGTAACATCAAAAGTGCGGGTTTCCGAAGATGGAATGTCTAATGTTTTTTCACTTGGGGAGTTAATTGGACTATTACGAGCGGAACGAGCAGGACGAGCTTTGGATGAATCGATCTATTATCGAGCAATTTTATTGGGAATAACAAGAGCTTCCCTTAATACCCAAAGTTTCATATCTGAAGCAAGTTTTCAAGAAACTGCTCGGGTTTTAGCAAAAGCTGCCCTACGAGGTCGTATTGATTGGTTGAAAGGCCTAAAAGAAAACGTAGTTCTGGGGGGAATTATACCTGTTGGTACTGGATTCCAAAAATTTGTGCATCGTTCCCCACAAGACAAGAATCTTTATTTCGAAATTAAAAAAAAAAATATATTCGCTTCGGAAATGAGAGATTTTTTCTTTCTCCATACAGAATTAGTTTCTTCTGATTCTGACGTAACAAACAATTTCGATGAGACATCAGAACCCCCATTTACCCCATTTATAACCATTTAAGGATACATAAAGCAGATTTTTTTTACTTTACCTTTACTATACTTTTTTACTTTACTATACTTTTGAACTTAGACTTAGAACACTAACAGGTAAAATGTGAGATTTTTATTAAGTAAAAGAAGTCAGTTAATTCATTAAGGTTATGTTTATATCATGTATGAATAGCCAACTCTCAGTAGAAGGTTCCCTCGGAACAATTATTATATATTTCAAGTTATTTCGGATCTTTCTTAATCTTCAAAAAGATATTCCCTAATGGAATGGTAGGATGAAAAAAAGAAAAAATAAAAAGGAAGTGTGGAAAAAATGACAAGAAGATATTGGAACATCAATTTGAAAGAAATGATAGAAGCGGGAGTTCATTTTGGTCATGGTATTAAGAAATGGAATCCTAAAATGGCCCCTTACATTTCGGCAAAGCGTAAAGGTACTCATATTACAAATCTCGCTAGAACGGCTCGTTTTTTATCAGAAGCTTGTGATTTAGTTTTTGATGCAGCAAGTCAGGGAAAAAGTTTCTTAATTGTTGGTACCAAAAAAAGAGCAGCGGATTTAGTAGCATCAGCTGCAATAAGGGCTCGTTGTCATTATGTTAATAAAAAGTGGTTCAGTGGTATGTTAACGAATTGGTCAATTACGAAAACTAGACTTTCTCAATTTAGAGACTTAAGAGCAGAAGAAAAGATGGGAAAATTCCACCATCTCCCAAAAAGAGATGTGGCAATCTTGAAAAGAAAATTATCTACCTTGCAAAGATATCTCGGCGGGATCCAATATATGACGAGGTTGCCAGACATTGTGATCGTCCTTGATCAGCAAAAAGAGTATATAGCTCTTCGGGAATGTGCCATTTTGGGGATTCCTACTATTTCTTTAGTTGATACAAATTGTGACCCAGATCTCGCGAATATATCGATTCCAGCCAACGATGACACTATGACTTCAATTCGATTGATTCTTAACAAATTAGTATTTGCTATTTGTGAGGGCCGTTCTCTCTATATAAGAAACCTTTAATTAAGAAGAATAGTGAATTCTTGGGCAACTCCATAGATTTCTGGAATCACTTACTATTCTTTTTTGTTTTGCATAGATAAAAGAAGGGGAATATTGATATATATTAGAGGGTATTGATATATATTATGATCTGATGTGCTTTCTTAGTACCCTAAATATAACATTAATACTTCAAGTTGCTGAGTTGAGAAAGAGATGGTTGAATCAAAACAATACCTTTTTTGAAGTTCAATTTTTATCAGAGGACAATATGAATATTATACCTTGTTCCATTAAAACACTCAAGGGGTTATACGATATATCAGGTGTAGAAGTAGGCCAACACTTCTATTGGCAAATAGGAGGTTTCCAAATTCATGCCCAAGTACTCATCACTTCTTGGGTCGTAATTACTATCTTGCTAGGTTCAGTTCTCATAGCTGTTCGGAATCCACAAACCATCCCGACCGACGGTCAGAATTTCTTTGAATATATTCTTGAGTTTATTCGAGACTTGAGCAAAACTCAGATTGGAGAGGAATATGGTCCCTGGGTTCCTTTTATTGGAACTATGTTCCTTTTTATTTTTGTTTCGAATTGGTCGGGTGCTCTTTTACCTTGGAAAATTATAGAGTTACCCCACGGGGAATTAGCAGCGCCCACGAATGATATAAATACTACTGTTGCTTTAGCTTTACTCACGTCAGCGGCATATTTTTATGCGGGTCTTAGCAAAAAAGGATTGAGCTATTTCGAGAAATATATTAAACCAACCCCAATCCTTTTACCAATCAACATCCTGGAAGATTTCACAAAACCATTATCGCTTAGCTTTCGACTTTTCGGGAATATATTGGCAGATGAATTAGTCGTTGTTGTTCTTGTTTCTTTAGTCCCCTTAGTAGTCCCTATACCGGTCATGTTTCTTGGATTATTTACAAGCGGTATTCAAGCTCTTATTTTTGCAACATTAGCCGCAGCTTATATAGGTGAATCTATGGAGGGTCATCATTGAATTGACTAGTTTTGGAAATAGTCTTTTTTTCCGCTTAGCTCAATTCATGCATGGTTCCAGATAATCCGCTTGGTTGCAAAAAATTGTTAGAAATGCGTATGAATATACAACTTAGAGTTGTAGGACTTAGAATCCGATTCAATAGAAAATGAGAAAATACGCAAACCAAATAGAAGAAACAGATGTATATAGGATATTATATATTCCTAAGTTAGATTGATTATCTAATCCGATCTATCGAATTCCCTCTATGTAGTTCGGACAATTCACATTATCTTTTCAATTTGTACTTTTTAGTTACTTCTCCCCAATAGAGCTTAGAAGTAAGAATTTCTTGGTTGATTGTATCCTTAACCATTTCTTTTTTTTGACACGAGGAACTCACCATGAATCCATTAATTGCTGCTGCTTCTGTTATTGCTGCTGGATTGGCCGTAGGGCTTGCTTCTATTGGGCCTGGGGTTGGTCAAGGTACTGCTGCCGGACAAGCTGTAGAAGGTATTGCGAGACAGCCAGAAGCAGAAGGTAAAATACGAGGTACTTTATTGCTTAGTCTAGCTTTTATGGAAGCTTTAACAATTTATGGACTAGTTGTGGCACTAGCGCTTTTATTTGCGAACCCTTTTGTTTAATCGAAAAAATAAAATAAGTTCTTTCGATTAGATACTTTGTTTCTTTTTTTAGTCAATTGTTATTTGTTTCTGGAATTCCAATTATATCAATACCTTATTTAATTTACTCCTATTTATTATTCCGGGAATTTTTTATTTATCGAGACAGACAATATCCCACCCAGGAAGGGCTGAGTTGAGTATGATTAATTTATAGTATATGCTCGCCTTCTTCCTTCCCATCCTTAGTTTAGGAAAGTGGAAAGTCCTTTTCCTTTTATTTAAGGAAGTCTTTCACAGGTCAAACGAGACCTAAGACTTAATCTAAAATAAATTACTAGATTGAATCTATTTGCATTAAAAAAACCGATCAAAAAAGGGCGAGCGAAGCAAGTGATCAAAAACTTTGTTCGTCCTATCTATAAGAGGAGAGCATATGAAAAATGTAACCCATTCTTTCGTTTTTTTAGCTCACTGGCCATCCGCTGGCAGTTTCGGGCTTAATACCGATATTTTAGCAACAAATCTAATAAATCTAACTGTAGTGGTTGGTGTTTTGATTTTTTTTGGAAAGGGAGTGTGTGCGAGTTGTCTATTTCAAGAATAGGTTGGATCTATCCGACTGCACTTTAGAATATTTCGTAGTATTTTTCGGATAAATAAGGGTGCGCAATCTCGACGAATTACTTCTGAATAAATTCAGAAATCATATGGAAGAACCATAGCATTTCGCGACTCGTTGGTAAATCAACTTTGATTCTCTATAAACCAATTAATGTGAGACTATTAACACGGTTAAAGCTAAACTGCTTGAAGTCCAGGCAAAAAGGGGTACTCTTTCTACACCTATATTAGTATTAGTACCGAAATGCTTTAAACGGGAAATAGCTAATGTAGAATTTATCTGATATAGAACACTCATATCGATAAAATGGTTTGAACTATTTACTAGAAAAAAGGAGGCACCCTGCCCTTTTTTATCGAATGCCGAATCGACAACCTATGTATAAAATAAAAAAAGAGAAATTTTTTGGATTTGAAGAAAAAAAAGACTTCGATTCATTTTCTATTTATTTCGTTAGTTTTTCTTAATGAAATTGAAATTCTTAAGTAAAGTGCAAATACAAATAAAGAAACAACTTTGCTGACCATGATAGATTTTTATCTAGGCGGAAGAGTCCTCTTAATATTTATCTAATCTTATATAGGTTTCAGTATATTGAAATAGAAAGATAAAATAGAAGAGAGAGGATAGGCTCATTACTTAAAAAAAAGATATGGAAATAGCCATAGCAAAAAAAGAAAAAAGGAGCGTGAGAGCCAAATGAATCGAAAGATTCATGTTTGGTTCGGGAAGAGATCATAAAAGTTGTAAACTTAATAGCAAGATAATCTACTTTCATTAAAAGATTTATTAGATAATCGAAAACAGAGGATCTTGAGTACTATTCGAAATTCGGAAGAATTGCGTAGAGGGACCTTTGAGCAGCTCGAAAAAGCTCGGATTCGATTACAGAAAGTCGAACTAGAAGCGGATGAGTATCGAATGAATGGATACTCTGAGATAGAACGAGAAAAAGAAAATTTGATTAATGCTACTTCTATTAGTTTGGAACAATTAGAAAAGTCTAAAAACGAAACCCTTTATTTTGAAAAACAAAGGGCAATGAATCAGGTCCGACAACGGGTTTTCCAGCAGGCCGTACAAGGAGCTCTAGGAACTCTGAATAGTTGTTTGAATACCGAGTTACATTTCCGTACGATTCGTGCTAATATTGGCATTCTCGGGTCCATGGAATGGAAGAGATAATGAAATTAATAAGGCCTTGAGCTTCTACTTTCGTTTAGAATTTAGGCATTATTTTTCCCCTTAGCTTCCGAAAAAAAAGAGTCAAGAAACACTAATGGCAACTCTTCGAGTCGACGAAATTCATAAAATTCTCCGTGAACGTATTGAACAATATAATAGGAAAATAGGGATTGAGAATATAGGTCGCGTAGTTCAAGTGGGGGATGGGATTGCTCGTATTATAGGTCTTGGTCAAATAATGTCAGGTGAATTAGTCGAATTTGCAGAAGGCACTAGGGGTATTGCTCTTAATTTGGAATCCAAAAATGTTGGGATTGTATTAATGGGCGATGGGTTGATGATACAAGAGGGAAGTTTTGTAAAAGCAACAGGAAGAATTGCTCAGATACCCGTGAGCGAGGCTTACTTGGGTCGTGTTATAAATGCTCTGGCTAAACCTATAGATGGGAGAGGTGAAATTATAGCTTCGGAATCTCGCTTAATTGAATCCCCTGCTCCAAGTATAATTTCCAGGCGTTCCGTATATGAACCCCTTCAAACAGGGCTTATTGCTATCGATTCGATGATCCCTATAGGGCGCGGTCAGCGAGAGTTAATTATTGGGGACAGACAGACTGGCAAAACAGCAGTAGCCACAGATACAATTCTCAATCAAAAAGGGCAAGATGTAATATGTGTTTATGTAGCTATTGGTCAAAGAGCATCCTCCGTGGCTCAAGTAGTAACTACTTTCCATGAGGAGGGAGCCATGGAATACACTATTGTAGTTGCTGAAATGGCGGATTCACCTGCTACATTACAATACCTCGCTCCTTATACAGGAGCCGCCCTGGCTGAGTATTTTATGTACCGCGAACGGCATACTTTAATAATTTATGATGATCTCTCCAAACAGGCACAAGCTTATCGCCAAATGTCCCTTTTATTAAGAAGACCTCCCGGCCGTGAAGCTTATCCAGGGGATGTTTTTTATTTGCATTCACGCCTTTTAGAAAGAGCCGCTAAATTAAATTCTCTTTTAGGCGAAGGAAGTATGACCGCTTTACCAATAGTTGAGACTCAATCTGGAGACGTTTCTGCCTATATTCCTACTAATGTAATCTCCATTACAGATGGACAAATATTCTTATCCGCGGATCTATTCAATGCCGGAATTCGACCTGCTATTAATGTGGGTATTTCTGTTTCCAGAGTAGGATCCGCGGCTCAAATTAAAGCCATGAAACAAGTAGCTGGCAAATCAAAATTGGAACTAGCTCAATTCGCAGAGTTACAAGCCTTTGCACAATTCGCCTCTGCTCTCGATAAAACAAGTCAGAATCAATTGGCAAGGGGGCGACGATTAAGGGAATTGCTTAAACAATCCCAGGCAAACCCTCTCCCAGTGGAAGAGCAGATAGCTACTATTTATACCGGAACGAGAGGATATCTTGATTCGTTAGAAATTGAACAGGTAAATAAATTTCTAGGTGAGTTACGTAAAAACCTAAAAGATACTAAACCTCAATTCAAAGAAATTATATCTTCTAGCAAGACATTCACCGAGCAAGCGGAAATCCTTTTGAAGGAAGCTATTCAGGAACAGCTCGAACGGTTTTCCCTTCAGGAACAAACATAAATTTAGCATGTCTACTCTTGTTAGTAGAAGAGGAATTGTTGAGAAAAATTTTTGATTTAAATCATCAAAAAAAATTTTCTTAGTTTTTAATATAGTTATTTAAAGAATAGATAGAAATAAGATTGCGTCCAATAGGATTTGAACCTATACCAAAGGTTTAGAAGACCTCTGTCCTATCCATTAGACAATGGACGCTTTTCATTAGTATTTTTTAGACAATGGACGCTTTTCATTAGTATTTTCTTGTTCCGAGAAAAAACTGTTAGAACGAAACTCTTTTAGGAAATAAAAAAACCCATATACAAATGCTAGTGGGAATCGAACCCACAACCCCAAGGTTATGAGACTTGTGAGCTACCAGACTCCTCTATCCTCTTAAACTAAAGAGGGGAGGGTAGAACTAGTGGATAAAAGAGTGTTGGATACGCCCCTCTACCATATCCATACAAATAGAATAGTCCATTTATACAGAATGGTAAAGAGGGCTGTTCTACGATCATCAATTCAAGAAATCCATACAAATACGAAAGGGTATTTTATCCTTACCAACTGGATCTTGTTGCACCCGGTAACAAACATTCATAAACCATTTCTCGAAGTACGTGCCCGGATAGCCCAAAATCTCGATAGTTAGCTCTAGGTCTTCCAGTCAAAAAACAACGTCGATGAAGGCGTGTAGGTGCACTATTACGTGGTAGGGATTGCAATTTTTCTCGCATTTTCGTTTTTTCACTCAAACTCAAGGGGGAAACTTTGCTTCTTATCTTTTTTTTTAAAGATTGGCGAATCAAATGATATTTTTGTTCTAATTTCTGCCGCTTCTTTTCCCTCTGAATCAAACTTTTTTTTGCCATAATGTCCTGTTACTATTATTCACAAATATACAGTTCTAATCCTAGATGGAAAAATAAATAGAAAAAAATCTAAGAAGGCGATCTCCCTCTCTATCAAGAGTAATGAACTAGGTGCTAATACAGTACAAAAAAAACTAACTAAATTAACCAAACTTACCTGATGTTGAGGCAATCAAGAAAGCTGCATAAGTGAATATATAACCCACAGAAAAGTGGGCTAATCCAACCAATCTTGCTTGCACAATGGAAAGAGCCACGGGCTTATCTCTCCAGCGAATTAAATTAGCCAAAGGTGTGCGTTCATGAGCCCATGCTAAAGTCTCAATTAATTCCTGCCAATATCCACGCCAGGAAATTAAGAACATAAATCCAGTAGCCCAAACAAGATGTCCAAATAAGAACATCCACGCCCATACCGATAAACTATTCATCCCAAAAGGATTATATCCATTTATAAGTTGTGAAGAATTTAACCATAGGTAATCTCTTAACCATCCCATCAAATAAGTGGAGGATTCATTAAATTGTGAAACGTTGCCCTGCCATAATGTGATATGTTTCCAATGCCAATAAAAAGTAACCCATCCAATAGTATTTAACATCCAGAAAACTGCCAAATAAAACGCGTCCCAAGCAGAAATATCACAAGTACCGCCGCGTCCTGGACCGTCACAAGGAAAACTATACCCAAAATCCTTTTTATCCGGCATTAATTTGGAACCGCGTGCATCTAAAGCACCCTTTACTAAAATCAATGTAGTTGTATGCAAACCTAGAGCAATAGCATGATGAACCAAGAAATCCCCAGGTCCTATTGTTAAGAAAAGCGAATTACTATTCTCATTAACAGCATTCAACCATCCGGGCAACCATAGGCTTCGACCTGCATTGAAAGCGGGGCCATTCGTTGAAGATAAGAGTATATCGAACCCATATGTCGTCTTGCCATGAGCAGATTGTATCCATTGGGCAAATATAGGTTCGATCAAGATTTGCTTTTCTGGAGTACCAAAAGCAAGCATGACGTCGTTATGAACATAAAGGCCCAAGGTATGGAATCCTAGAAAGAGGCTAGCCCAACTTAAATGAGATATGATAGCTTCTTTATGGTCTAACATTCTTGCCAATACATTATCCTCATTCTGTTCTGGATTGTAATCCCTAATGAAAAAGATAGCTCCATGAGCAAAAGCCCCTGTCATGATGAACCCTGCAATATATTGGTGATGAGTATATAAAGCAGCTTGAGTAGTAAAGTCTTGCGCTATGAATGCATAAGCAGGTAAAGAGTACATATGTTGAGCTACTAAGGAAGTAATAACCCCTAAAGAAGCTAGAGCAAGACCTAATTGAAAATGAATCGAATTATTGATTGTGTCGTAAAGGCCCTTATGCCCCCGCCCTAATCGACCCCCCGGAGGAGTATGCGCTTCTAAAAGATCTTTGATACTGTGTCCAATTCCGAAGTTAGTTCGATACATGTGACCGGCAATGAGAAAAATAAATGCAATAGCTAAATGATGGTGCGCAATATCGGTCAGCCACAAACTTTGTGTTTGTGGATGGAATCCACCAAGAAGAGTTAGAATGGCAGTTCCCGCTCCTTGAGTGGTACCAAATAAATGGTTACTCGAATCAGGGTTTTGGGCATAAAGATTCCACTGGCCCGTCAAAAGGGGCCCCAACCCCTGGGGATAGGGTAATACATCTAAGAAATTATTCCATCGAACGTACTCCCCCCTGGATGCGGGAATAGCAACATGAATTAAATGTCCTGTCCAAGCTAAAGAACTTACCCCGAAAAGTCCTGACAAATGATGATTGAGACGAGATTCCGCGTTTTTGAACCACGAAAGACTTGGTTTCCATTTGGGTTGTAGATGTAACCAACCCGCTATTAAAGATAGCGTAGAAAGAAATAATAGAAAAAGAGCTCCAGTATAAAGATCTTCATTCGTGCGTAATCCTATTGTATACCACCACTGATAAACCCCAGAATAGGCGATATTCACTGGACCGGCAGCACCTCCTCGAGTAAAGGCTTCCACAGCGGGTTGACCAAAATGAGGATCCCAAATCGCATGAGCAATAGGTCTTACGTGTAAAGGATCCTGTATCCATGATTCAAAATTTCCTTGCCAAGCTACATGAAACAGATTTCCGGACGTCCATAGAAAGATTATTGCTAACTGCCCAAAGTGAGAAGCAAAAATGTTCTGATAAAGACGTTCCTCAGTAATATCATCATGACTTTCGAAATCATGTGCGGTAGCAATACCAAACCAAATACGACGAGTAGTGGGGTCCTGAGCTAAGCCTTGGCTAAACCTGGGAAATCTTAATTCCATAATGCCTTTCAAATCCTCCTAGCCACTATCCTACTGCAATAATTCTCGCTAAGAAGAATGCCCATGTTGTGGCAATTCCACCTAGAAGGTAATGGGTTACTCCTACAGCACGTCCTTGTATAATGCTCAAGGCTCTAGGCTGAGTAGCAGGAGCAACTTTTAATTTGTTATGAGCCCAAACGATAGATTCAATAAGTTCTTGCCAATAACCACGGCCGCTGAATAAAAACATTAAACTGAAGGCCCAGACAAAATGAGCACCTAAGAAAAAAAGACCATATGCAGATAATGAAGAACCATAAGACTGAATTACTTGCGATGCCTGTGCCCACAAGAAATCTCGAAGCCACCCATTAATCGTAATGGAACTCTGTGCAAAGTTCCCCCCTGTGATATGAGTTACCACCCCTTGATCACTTATAGTACCCCAAACATCCGATTGCATTTTCCAACTGAAATGGAAAATGACTACCGAAATTGCATTGTACATCCAGAATAAACCTAAGAAAACATGATCCCAAGCAGATACTTGACATGTTCCGCCTCGCCCAGGCCCATCGCAAGGAAAGCGAAAACCGAGATTTGCTTTATCGGGTATCAAACGGGAACTGCGAGCAAATAAAACACCTTTCAAAAGTATTAATACAGTCACATGGATGGTAAATGCGTGAATGTGATGGACTAAAAAATCTGCAGTTCCTAATGGAATAGGTAACAAAGCCACTTTGCCGCCTACTGCTACTAACTCGCCACCTCCCCACGTTAAACTGGTACTTGTTGTTGCACCAGGAGCTGTTACACCAGGCGCGTTAGCATGGATATTTTGTACCCATTGAGCAAAGATAGGTTGTAATTGTATGGCAGTATCCGAAAACATATCTTGCGGACGTCCTAAAGCACTCATGGTATCATTATGAATGTACAAACCAAAACTGTGAAAACCTAGAAATATACATACCCAGTTAAGGTGGGATATGATTGCATCACGGTGTCTAAGGACGCGATCTAATAGATCATTGTATCGAGTAGTTGGATCATAGTCTCTTACCATAAAAATTGCTGCATGTGCAGCAGCACCGACTATTAGAAATCCGCCAATCCACATGTGGTGTGTGAACAAGGAAAGTTGTGTACCATAGTCAGTAGCTAGGTATGGATAGGGGGGCATAGAGTACATATGATGAGCTACAACAATGGTTGTCGAGCCTAGCATAGCTAGGTTAAGAGCTAATTGAGCATGCCATGATGTTGTTAAGATTTCATAGAGACCCTTATGGCCTTGTCCTGTAAATGGGCCTTTGTGAGCTTCCAAAATATCTTTAAGTCCATGGCCAATACCCCAGTTGGTCCTATACATATGACCTGCAATTAGGAAAAGAATAGCAATAGCTAAGTGATGGTGCGCAATATCGGTCAGCCATAGACCACCGGTTACTGGATCTAGTCCTCCGCGAAAAGTAAGAAATTCTGCGTATTTGGACCAATTTAAGGTGAAAAAAGGGGTTGCTCCTTCGGCAAAACTAGGATAAAGTTGAGCCAAAAGGTCGCGATTCAAGATAAATTCATGAGGAAGTGGTATCTCTTTAGGATCAACCCCGGCGTCAAGAAATTGGTTAATTGGTAAAGATACATGAATTTGGTGTCCCGCCCAAGAAAGAGACCCAAGTCCTAATAATCCCGCTAAGTGGTGATTCAACATGGATTCTACATCTTGGAACCAGGCCAATTTTGGAGCGGCTTTGTGATAATGGAACCAACCAGCAAAAAGCATTAACGATGCAAAAATCAATGCACCAATTGCAGTACAATAGAGTTGTAATTCACTAGTTATTCCAGAGGCTCGCCAAATCTGAAAAAACCCAGAGGTTATTTGGATTCCTCGGAAACCCCCGCCTACATCACCATTCAATATTTCTTGCCCTACTATTGGCCAAACTACCTGAGCACTGGGTCCAATGTGAGTAGGATCACTTAGCCATGCTTCATAATTGGAAAAACGGGCACCATGGAAGTACATGCCACTCAACCAAAGAAAGATAATGGAGAGTTGCCCGAAATGAGCACTAAAGACTTTTCGAGAGATCTCCTCCAAATCACCCGTATGACTATCGAAATCGTGAGCATCAGCATGTAGGTTCCAGATCCAAGTGGTAGTATCAGGGCCCTTAGCTAGTGTTTTTGAGAAATGGCCGGGTCTGGCCCATTCCTCAAAAGATGTTTTTACAGGATCCCTATCCACAATAATTTTTACTTCTGGTTCCGGCGAACGAATAATCATTAAGTCCTCCTCTTTCCGGACAAGACATATAAAGAGACCTGCCAACTGTCTTTTTAGTGAATCTTTGAAAGATAGATTTTGAAAGATAGATATTATGATTAGTTCTTTTCTTTACTATCTACCGTCCTTCTATTTTTTTATAGTTATTCACTGGAGCAATTATATATTGAAGTCAATCCTAGGCAAGTGTTCGGATCTATTATGACATAAGGATTAGGTGCCTAACGGACATTATATATCTTGAAAAAAAAATATATATATATATGTATATATTTCCCGATGTAAGAAAAAAATCTTTTTAAAATTTAATAAACTGGTGTATTTTTTTTTGAGAGTATAAGCTCCTATCTACATCTACTTTCCTTGAGCGTAATATAGGATTTTTTATTTGATTCTAAATTCCAAGATAACTCATTAGAATTATTTAAGAATTAATAAGATGGTCTTGATATATTAGCAGTATTTAGATTGCCCCTCTTTTTATTCGCTTTATTACTTCTATTCTAGATCCTATCCCTCTGGTTTATCCTTATAAAATCTCATATAAAATAGAAGGTAGAAGAAAGACGAACGGGATATAATGAAATTCTTGATTCGATCTTACGACCTAATTTATATGAAAAAGGAACGTGGTCTTATTCAAATTCAAAGCGCTTCGTAATCTTCAACCAGTTCTGTGCTTCAATATAATTTCCCGGAGTAAGCGCTATAGCTTGTTTCCAATACTCAGCAGCTTGATCAAACCAAGCTTCTGCAATTTCTGAATCACCCTGTAGAATGGCCTGTTCTCCTCGGTCGGAATAGGCAGTTCCTTCCCCTAGAACCGTACTTGAGAGTTTCCTACCTCATACGGCTCAGAAATTGCTATCTTAATTTCCCCTATCTTAACTGAATTCGATTTTTGAAAAATCGATCCAATTTGTTTTTGGGTTAAGCAGAAGAAGTTAATTACCTAAGTTTCAAACCCTAATTTTTATAACTAATCAGTTTGATCTTTTTTCCCACCTTCAGAAGAATGAAGCATAGATAGATCGAGAGCTTTCGTTCGAATTTTCTGAAAAGTAACTATCCCGGTTTCATATATGAAATCCCTATAGAATCCTTGAAAAAGACTTTTTCCCATAAGATAAGAAAGAAAAAAGAACTTACTATCTTTGGGATCTGATACTACACCGCTGCTTAATCCCTTAGTGGATCGGCTCTATTACATAAGCAGATTCCTAAACTTTGCCCCATATCATGGGATAAGTAAGCAGTTTTTTTTAGTTGTATCGACCAAGTCGCTCACTAATTGATCTTTACGGTGCTTTCTCTATCAATTTGAGAACTTTATCCATAGAGTAGTAGTATAGGCCATACTTTCTTCCTTTTTTGATTCTCGTGAAGTGTCTTTCCTTCCTACAGCTGATAGGGAAAAATCGTTGTTTTTACGACCCCTATGTAGAAAGACCCTTTTGTCTAGTATTTACTAGAAAATTTGATTCTTTCTTTTTTTCTTTCTATAGTGGAGATAGTCGCACGTAATGACAGATCACGGCCATATTATTAAAAGCTTGCGGTAAGAAGGGGTTTCGCTCTAGTGCCCGGAAATAATATTCCAAAGCCTTTGTATGCTCTCCATTGCTTGTGTGTATAAGGCCTATGTTATAGAGTATATAACTTCGATCGTAGGGATCGATTTCTAGTCGCGTAGCTTCATAATAATTTTGCAAAGCTTCCGCATAATTTCCTTCGGATTGAGCCAACATCCGTTACGGTCGTTCATTCTATTCAAAAAATCTCCGTTCCAAAACCGTACATGAGGTTTTCATCTCATACGGCTCCTCCCTTCTGTACATAGTACTAAGCGAAATAATCTATAGAATCAAATTAGTCCCGTCTCATTATGGACCGAAAGGGGCTGGTATTTTTCCAAGAAATCTCTAGCCAACCTTCCCGCAAGAGGTTTTTCCTAACACCAATGAATTCTATGAATTCTATTAATGCTAGAGGAAAATCATAGCTCCAAGAATTTCTTTGTTCTCAACGCCTTCTATTTAGAGGAATTAGCCACTTCAACGATCTTTGATGGTTATAGGGGTATCCAAAGTACAAACCTGATGGTTGTTTATTATCCCAACCATTCTTCCCAGCCCTGATATCGATCAGGAAAGGGTTAATTTATAACAAAGTTTTTCTCTTGTTGATTCCTATTTTTAGGTGTAGTGCTTTTCTCCCCTATGTGCTGCCTATTGGTACTAATAGAGTAGGATTGGCCTGTAATCCATAACCTATCCTGTTAGGTGTAACCTTTCGCTCAATACTTAAATCTACAATTGAAGCATCTGAGGCCGCATCAATCGAGGATACACGATAGAAGGAATTGTTAATTAACCTCACCTTCCCAAAGCGTGGGTTTGCTTTACTAATTTTGTTCTCTCTATGCGAACCCCCTCTCCTTATCAGAAGACTGAGGTGTAGGTAGGGCTAAAAAAAACAAAAAAAAAGAGTCAAATCGCACCATCTCTATAATAAGTAAATGCCCTTTTTTCCCCTGAGGTTGTTGGAATTATTCGCAATAAAATATTGGCTACAATTGAGGAGGTCTTATCAATGAAATTTCCATTTACACGGGATCTAGGCATAATTCCCAACCCATTCTATGATAAAATTGTTTTCATTCCTTCACAAAATAACATAAAAACAAACACATTTGATTCTTATAACTAGATCGATCCATATGCTCTAAATCGATAAGAGAGGTATGGATTTTCCGCTCAGCTTTAATTTTTTCCTTTTCTTTCTGTTTGGACAAGAAGATATATTAAATATTTGACTAAGACTGGGTTTGATTCTACTTTCCTATTTCTCAACAACAACTTCGCTCATCAGCTATTTCGTGTTTTCAAAGTTATTAATTGTCTCATACCTTATTTTCGATTTCGATAGTCTGGTGTAG
The DNA here is from genome assembly GCF_000005505.3 of Brachypodium distachyon. Lineage (NCBI taxonomy): Eukaryota > Viridiplantae > Streptophyta > Magnoliopsida > Poales > Poaceae > Brachypodium > Brachypodium distachyon. Next base: position 43,982 of record NC_011032.1, read on the forward strand.
CGTACCTTATGCAAACAGAATTCTAAGGTTTCTTTATTTTATTATGCAATAAGAAGAATTCTTCCATTCTCTTTTTCTTTGGTTTTAGGAAAATCCAAACTAAAACTTTTATAGGGGAAGCAATTCCTAGTAAAAAAATCCTGGATCCTTCCACTTAACTTAGATCAAAAGGAATTTTTCCAATAGAACTATGGAACCCCTGAGCGGTTGTACTTGTACTGCAGGAATAGGAAAACTCGCTATTTACTCAGTTTATTTGCCATAATGAGTTATGTGGGAGAGATGGCCGAGCGGTTCAAGGCGTAGCATTGGAACTGCTATGTAGACTTTTGTTTACCGAGGGTTCGAATCCCTCTCTTTCCGTTTTTCTTAATTCATCAACGTTAAGGAGCACAGTGTATCAAATCAAATAACAATTTATTCCAGCAATAATACCCTTACCCTTATTTAATAGAAATTCTCTATAGCAAATTACTGTGGTATGTAAAAATACACATAGAGAAAAGAACAAAAAAGAAAAAAGGATCCTCGGGTTAATCCATTTTTGCTAGTTGAGTAGGAAAATACGAATTAGGGCCTTAGGTCGATTTAGTTCGGGAAAAGGGGAAGAAAATTCTATGAACCTTTCCTTTTTTCGTTAAGTTCAAGTCTGACGAGAGTAATATTCTACAACTAACAACTCATTTATTTTGAGACCTACCCACTTCCTATCTAGGATTTTATTTACTAGTCCTTTATATTCCAATGTGTCAATCGTCAAATGCTTTGGCAATTTTCCCGGGTCGGATGAAGCAATAGAATTTTGAACCAGACTTTGTGATCTTTGGTTATCTTTCGTAGTAATAATATCTCGAGGTTTGCAACGAAAACTTGGTATATTAACTATACGACCATTAACCAAAATATGTCTATGGTTGACTAATTGGCGGGCCCCAGGAATGGTTGCCGCCATACCCAATCGAAAAAGGATATTATCCAAACGCATTTCAAGTAATTGTAGTAAAACCTGACCTGTGGACCTTTTTGCTTTTCCAGCGATATGTACATATCTAAGTAATTGTCGTTCTGTCAGACCATAATGAAAACGCAATTTCTGTTTTTCTTGAAGACGAATACGATATTGCTCCTTTTTCCCAGAATGGAATTTCTTTTTCAGATTACTTCCGGATTTAGGTGTTTTTCTAGTGAGTCCTGGTAAAGCTCCCAGACGGCGTATTTTTTTTAAACGAGGTCCTCGATAACGGGACATGAAGACTCCTTTTTTATTTTATTGAAATTTCATTTTACACAATTAATTTCATTGTATTTACATTACGGAATACATCGAAATTAAAACTGAATTAAACTAAAGGATAAACAGAGTAAAATCAACTAAAGTACCATAAAAAATAGAATTTCATCAACATCTGGATTTTTTGTATATATATTATTTATTTTATTCTTTTGTATCTAGCAAAATTGTAAGGTAGAAAACAAAAAAGATCCTGGATTCCCCATTTAATCCGAAAAAAAAAAGAGATTCTTGTTCGTAGAACATCGATAACGAAAAAAAAGCCGACTATCGGATTTGAACCGATGACCCTCGCATTACAAATGCGATGCTCTAACCTCTGAGCTAAGTGGGCTTAGATAGCAGAAATAGTGTAACAAATAGAAATAGGTATAGTATAGAAATCCGTAAAATCTGAGATCTTAGTTATTAATCTTAGCTATTAACTAGTTCTCAATTTGAAGTTCTACTTAAAAAAATACTAGAACTTTTTAAAGATAAAGTTAGCTTGATATGCTTAACTAGAGGATATCCTTAAATAAAAGTATAGAATTTATTGAACTTTCTTTTTATTTCTCTAATTCGCAAATCTTTTTTCTAAGAGTTGATTCCAATTTCTATATTGAATTTGATTTCAGATATTTTCAATTTGATATAGCTCGGACGAATAATCTAATACATAGAAAAGAAATATATATATATATTATGAAATATATTAAAGATATAATAATATATATATATTAAAGAAATAATAAGGGGAAAATACGAATTTATTGGTGTTTTCATTCGATCATTATAGACATTTTTTTAGATCTTTTTTTATTTGTTAATAATTTGAGGATTCCTATTTCTCTAAGGAGAACATAAAGTCATAGCAAATAAAATTGCCAATTTTGAGTAGAAAAAAAATGAATATCAAGCGTTATAGTATGATTTTTAATACTCTAAAAAAGTAAGATGAGCGGTGGGGGAGAGAAAAATTTTGGGATATATTGATTCGGATTGAATTGCAAATACAGCAACGATAGAATCAATGCAATTCTGAATTGCAATAAACAAGCGTGGTCTCTCAAATAGAATCGAACTGCTAGATGACGTCGAGTGATGAATTCAACGATTCCAAAAAAACTAAGAGATGGATGAAATTACGCAAGGAATCCAGGTCTCAAAAAAAAAGGAAAATGGGGATATGGCGAAATCGGTAGACGCTACGGACTTGATTGTATTGAGCCTTAGTATGGAAACCTGCTAAGTGTTAACTTCCAAATTCAGAGAAACCCTGGAATTAAAAAAGGGCAATCCTGAGCCAAATCCGTGTTTTGAGAAAACAAGGGGTTCTCGAACTAGAATCCAAAGGAAAAGGATAGGTGCAGAGACTCAATGGAAGCTGTTCTAACGAATCGAGTTAATTTATTTAGGTTGTTTTGGTAGTGGAAATCCTTTTAAATTAGAGAAAGAAGGGATTTTTACATCTAATAAACACGTATAGATACTAACATAGTAAACGATTAATCACAGAATCCAAGTATAACATAGGTTCTTTATTCTTTTTTAGAATGAAATTAGGAAGGATTATGAAATAAAAAATTAATAAATTTTTTAGAATTATTGTGAATCCATTCTAATTGAATCTTGAGTAATCAAATCCTTCAATTCAAAGTACTTGAGATCTTTTAAAAAGTGGATTAATCGGACGAGGACAAAGAGAGAGTCCCATTCTACATGTCAATACTGACAACAATGAAATTTCGAGTAAAAGGAAAATCCGTCGACTTTATAAGTTGTGAGGGTTCAAGTCCCTCTATCCCCAAATCCTTTTTATTCCCCAACTATCCTCTTTTATTCCCTAACTTTTATCCTCTTTTTTTCTTTTTATCAATGGGTTTAAGATTCATTAGCTTTCTCATTCTACTCTTTCACAAAGGAGTGCGAAGAGAACTCAATGGATCTTATCCTATTCATTGAATAGATTTCTTTTTTATTAGAGTATCCGCAAGGACTCTCGGTTATTAACTCTATTTTTAAGTATTATTAAGTAATCCATGCACAATGCATAGGACCACCCCCCCATTTTTCAATTTGGAATTTGAAATACTTTAATTGATTTTTGAGTCCCTTTAATTGACATAGATACAAATACTCTACTAGGATGATGCACAAGAAAAGGTCAGGATAGCTCAGTTGGTAGAGCAGAGGACTGAAAATCCTCGTGTCACCAGTTCAAATCTGGTTCCTGGCAGAGAAAAAAAAGATCTACCGAATAGGTTTTGATAAAAATGCCTCAAGATGGATTAGGATACATATTCGTTAATACTATAAATAAAGTCTGATTTATTCATCTAGGTGGATAAGTCTCTAATATAGAGGCACTTCTTTTTCTTTTTAGAGAAGGGTAAAAATCTCTGGTTCTTTTCTTTATGGTACAGAAGGAGGTGAGATTAGGTTCCCCTTTATTTTTTTTTGCATTTCTTAATTTTGTATTCTGCATATTACGACGAATATTTTTTTATTCTTGCTTATCTTACTTTTCCAATTGTGCTAAGTCATGCGCGCGATACAAAGTTCGTGGTAGAGAACTTCTTTGAGTCATCATATTTTTCTGTTCATATGAGGGAAATTCATATGTGATTTTCCAAATAAGGGAATCCAAATGAAACCCTTTTTTTGCTCAGTCTATCTGGACTACTTTTGTATAATAGGAATTAATTCGAAATAGGTATTCCGTTTCATCTAGGAACAGAACGTAAAAATTTTCCTTTACTTGAATAAAATCTGGAGTTGTGTTGTATAAGTCCGCATGAATTTCTTATCATTCAATGAGCATCTTGTATTTCATAGAAATTGGGGGTTATATAGTCCTTACGTAAGGGCCAGCCTACCCAACTTTCAGGCATTAGGATACGTTTAAGGCGCGGATGATTATCATAAGAGATTCCCACCATATCATAAGATTCGCGTTCTTGAAAATCGGCACTTCTCCAAATCCAGAAGACAGACGGAATTCTAGGATTATCCTTTTGGGCAAAGACTTTTATGCATACTTCTTCTGGGTTATCTATGCCATACTGTATTCTCGTAAGATGATACACGCTAGCTAAAGATCCACCGGGTGCTACATCATAAGCACATTGGGAGCGTAAATAATTGTAACCATATACGTATAAAATGACAGCAATGGAATCCCAATCCCCCGCTTTTATTTGTAAAGTCTCTATTCCTCGGTGATCAAAGCCCAAAGATCTATGAACCACCTTATGTTTGACTAGCCAATTAGATAACCAACCCTGCTGCATTGTCTTGATCTCTCCCTCTTTGTTTTGTATAAATATTTCACATTTCGGATGCAAGTTTCAAAGATTGCCTTGCTTTTTATTTTTCTAGACAAAAGAACCCCCCTCCTAATTCACTAATTTGTAGGAAGGTACTATACTTTTGGATTTGTAAAAATTTTCAGAAGATATATCTAAAGTAGATGGTGATTGATAGAGCAATTCTTGCTCGTAAGTTCCAGTATGAGTACTGCGCCGAACATAAAGCTTGTGACTGGTAGTAAAACATCGGTTTTTATTTTGAGATCGAATTCGATCCTCAACTATTTCTCGCGATATCTTCTTACGAAGTTTTGTTAGGGCATCTATAACCGCCTCCGGTTTAGGTGGGCAACCCGGCAAGTAGACATCCACAGGAATTAACTTATCAACTCCTCGAACAGTACTATAGGAATCCGTACTGAACATTCCCCCTGTAATAGTACAAGCTCCCATAGCAATGACGTATTTTGGTTCAGGCATTTGCTCGTATAACCTCACTAAAGAAGGAGCCATTTTCATTGTTACTGTACCAGCTGTTAAAATTAGGTCCGCTTGCCTAGGACTTGATCTTGGTACCAATCCATAACGATCAAAGTCGAATCGCGAGCCTATTAATGAAGCAAATTCAATGAAACAACAACTGGTACCGTATAGAAGGGGCCATAAACTGGAGAGTCTTGACCAATTTGAAAGATCGTTTGGTGTAGTTGAAATAACAGAATTGGAACTTGTTTGGTCAAGTAAAGGAAACTCAATCAAACTCATAACTGTCTCAATGGAATCTTTTTCTTCTTTTTTTTTTTCTAAATATTCAGTTAAGACCATTCCAAGGCTCCTTTTCGCCATGCATAAACTAAACCAACAACTAGGATAAGCACGAAAATGAAAGCTTCGATAAAAACGGATACACCCAATACGTCGAAACTCATTGCCCAAGGGTAGAGAAAGACGGTTTCCACATCAAAAACAACAAAAACTAGCGCAAACATGTAATAGCGTATTCGGAATTGTAGCCAAGCCCCTCCCATGGGTTCTATACCCGATTCATAACTAGAAAGCTTTTCGGGTCCTTCACTAATCGGGGCTAAAAGCCCTGAAATCCAAAATGCCAAAATCGGAATAAGGCTTGCTATTATTAGAAATGTCCAAAAAATATCATATTCGTGAAGCAGAAACATAATGTACTCCCATTAATGTAGAATAGACGAGACTTAAATTAATCAATTCAATTATGCATTGTCAATTCATCCAGAACTTATCTCTTTTCCTCGGTGAAACAAGAATCTGTTTTGTTCAAACAAAATCGCTTAGTTTAGCCTTTGTTTTCTCTGTGCTGTGTCTTCTTTAAAGATTCATCCAATGGAATCCCAACTCCCCTTCTTTTTTTTCCATTCTATTTAGATATGGTATAGATCTAATTCTTATATAAAAAATACTTTATCCCTTCACTTTATTTTGCTTTCTCTATAATCTTTAGAACCTAATTAACATAAGAGGACTAGTCTATGCAGTAGACTGAGAAGTAATACTATAAAAAAATAAGGAACTCTATTTCAGAACTATGAGACATAATATTCTGTTTTCTTATTTACTCTTTACTTTAATTCTTTCTATTTTTTTTTCTATTTAGGATTTTAAGTAGATCGATTTAGATAATGTATATATAAGCAAAGTAATATACTTAAAACAAAGTATAAATTCGCAAGATGGAGAAAATCATTGCAGTTTTTATAGGGAAGTCTAGAGATACCCTATTTGAAGAAGGGCGGGATTCAAATCAGGGAAGGGCTCTTTTCTTCTATTGATTTGATAGAAATCACTTTTTCGTTTCTTATCTCTATGATTTTTGATGAATGAGCCTGTGGTAATGCTTTTACGCCTATTCTATGTCGCAGGCGCCCGCCCAGTCTATAAACAAGTACTAATGTGAAAATAAAAGCTATACTAAGGAAAACATAGGATATCTATACTAAAATCCAAAAATAGGACATATTAGGGCTATACGGATTCGAACCGTAGACCTTCTCGGTAAAACAGATCAAACAGATTATTATCGAAATGATTCGAACTGTTTCAAAGACCCAACATGCATTTTTTTGCATTGGGCTCTTTCATCAACTGATTTAAAGATCAGTTAGTCCACCATAGTTTTTCTTTACGGAAAGATAATGAGATGGCTCCCTGTGCTCTGATTGATTATTTGTATTATGGTCTATCTAGGAGCAATACCAAAGTGTTTCAAAGGAGGATTACCTTGACTTAGGTCTGCCTCCGGCCTAAATTAAATCAACCTAAGTGAAATGGAGTCTCTATCGTTCCACTGCAAGAGTTAACTATGAGACTTCATACACCTTAAAGTTCATAGAACGAAAAGAAGTTTTTTGGAGGCCCTTATCCTCATTACGCCTAGCATTTAGTGGGCTGGATATTTACCTTATCAACTAGCAAATCCATAAGGGTTCGATTTGATTAGGCACCAGAATGGGGACCTGAATCGGACTGAACTGACTCTTTGTCAGGCTACTGTTCTCCTATTCTGTCGAATCTATGAAGTAAGACATTGATTTTGCAATAAGATCCAAAATATTCATTGCATAATAAGCTCCTTTGAAAAGCATTGGCGCACGTGTAAACGAGTTGCTCTACCGAACTGAGCTATAGCCCTTATCAGAGATATCTTAACATATAGATAATTTATTGTCAAGATGAATATTCTCTAATGCCAGAGGGTATCTCTTTAAATATGTATCTGTTTAGTATATAACATACCAATAAGGAAGCGTTATTGCTTAGAAAAGGGATTCGATATATAATCGATCGAAGTAATGGGTCTTCCTTTGTGATCATAAATTGCCTACTTAACTCAGTGGTTAGAGTATTGCTTTCATACGGCGGGAGTCATTGGTTCAAATCCAATAGTAGGTAGGTAGGTAGAAAAATTACTAGATAGCATTGGGCTTATTTCGCTTCGCTATCTAATAACTTTTTCTACCCCTCTTCCCTTTATCTTTGTATCAACTATAAACCATTGGATTGTCTTCAATTGGATGGGGGAATCCAATTGACAGCCTCGATTCGTATCCTAGCTCGTCTGAGAGCTAGTTTCGCTTCAACCAATTCTTTCGTACCCTCAGCTTTACTCAAGTTATCTTCGGCTATTTTAAGTGCCTGTTGAGCTTCTTCCGGATCAATATCACTACCCAGTTCCGCATCATTTCCTAAAATAATGATCTCATTATTAACTATTCTCGCAAAACCGCTCCACAGAACCGCCGTTAACCATTGGTCGTTGAGGAGGCGTATTCTCAAAGGACCCATATCTACTGCTGTGTTAATGGGGGCATGGTTTGGTAATACCCCAATTTGACCACTATTAGTGGATAAAATGATTTCTTTCACTTCACAATCCCAAATAATTCGCTTAGGAGTCAGTACATAAAGATTTAATTTCATTTCTTCGATTTGTTCTCCTCTTCTAAGGTTATAGCTTTCGTGCTAGCTTCATCGATGTTACCCACCAAATAAAAAGCCTGCTCGGGTAGGCCATCTAATTCTCCGGAAAGGATTAGTTGAAATCCCCTAATTGTTTCTGCAAGACCAACATACTTTCCTGCAGAACCAGTAAAAACTTCTGCTACAAAGAACGGTTGTGATAAGAAACGCTCAATTTTTCGCGCTCTTGCTACAGTTAAACGATCCTCCTCCGATAATTCATCCAATCCAAGAATTGCGATAATGTCCTGAAGTTCCTTGTAACGTTGTAAAGTTTCCTTAACTCTTTGCGCAGTTTCATAATGTTCGTTGCCAACGATCCGAGGCTGTAACATAGTTGAGGTTGAATCTAAAGGATCTACTGCTGGATAAATACCCTTGGAAGCTAATCCTCTGGAAAGTACGGTAGTAGCATCCAAATGGGCAAATGTTGTGGCAGGAGCAGGGTCAGTCAAATCGTCCGCAGGTACATAAACCGCTTGGATCGAAGTTATAGATCCCTTTTTAGTAGAAGCAATTCTTTCTTGCAAAGAACCCATTTCTGTACTAAGAGTAGGTTGATAACCCACCGCGGAGGGCATTCTCCCTAATAAAGCGGATACCTCCGATCCTGCTTGAACAAAACGAAAGATATTATCGATGAATAAAAGCACGTCTTGCTTATTAACATCTCGGAAATATTCCGCCATAGTTAGGGCAGTTAAACCAACTCTCATACGAGCTCCCGGTGGTTCATTCATTTGGCCATAGACTAGAGCTACCTTTGATTCCTCAATATTTTTTTCATTAATTACTCCGGATTCCCTCATTTCCATATAAAGATCATTTCCTTCACGAGTCCGTTCCCCTACTCCACCAAATACGGATACGCCCCCATGAGCTTTAGCAATGTTGTTGATTAATTCCATGATGAGTACTGTTTTACCTACTCCAGCCCCCCCAAATAGTCCTATTTTTCCTCCACGTCGATAAGGAGCTAAAAGATCGACGACCTTAATACCTGTTTCAAAGATGGATAATTTCGTATCTAACTCGATAAAGGCAGGCGCAGATCTATGAATAGGGAACGTTGCACTACTATCTACAGGACCCAAATTGTCAACAGGCTCCCCAAGAACGTTGAAAATTCGCCCGAGAGTAGCTCCGCCGACCGGAACACTGAGAGGAGCTCCTGTGTCAATCACTTCCATTCCTCTCATCAACCCATCTGTAGCACTCATAGCTACAGCTCTAACTCGATTATTTCCTAATAATTGTTGTACCTCACAAGTCACATTAATTTGCTTATCGGCAGTGTCTCTACTCTGGACTACCAAAGCGTTATAAATATAAGGTAACTTACCGGGGGGAAAAGTGACGTCCAGCACGGGTCCAATAATTTGATCGATACGGCCTGTACTTTTTTCTTCAATTGGGGAAACCCCGGGACGAGAAGTAGTAGGATTGGTTCTCATAATTATCACATAATAAAAAAAAAGGAATTTGTCGAAATTTTTATTTTTTTCTTGTTGAATAATACCAAATCCAAAAAAATATCCAAAAATCCAAAAGTAAAAAGGAAATCAATTAGTTAATTCAATAAGAGAAAAAAGGGGAACAGGACTTGATTTCGTTGCCCAAGCGAATCCCTTTCAACCCTTTACTCATGGAATGAGGCCGTTGGAAAGTTCAATCAATCTTTTTTTCATAAGATAGATTTTTCCTTTTGTAGAGGATCTGTGCCTACTCTACTTTCCTATCTAGGACTTCGCTATACAAAATATATACTACTGTGAAGCATAGATTGCTGTCAACAGAAAATTTTCTTAGTATTTAGTTAGGTATTTCTTTTCAAAATAAGAAAGGGGCCCTTTAATAATTTGTAAAAAAAAAGGTTAAGGATTGATTTGGGTTGCGCTATATCTATCAAAGAGTATACAATAATGATGGATTTGTTAAATCAAATCCTTGGTTTAATAACGAACGGTGTTAACTTACCATAACAACAACTCAATTCCTATCGAATTCCTATAGTGAAATTCCTATAGGATAGAACATACACAGGGTATACGCATTATATATGAATGAAAAATATTAATTAACTTAAGCATGCCCTCAATTTTCTGTAATGAGTTGCTATTAATTGAATATCTCTTTTTTTTTATGAGATTTTTGCTAAAGTTTCATTTACGCCTAATTCACATCGAGTAGACCTTGTTATTGTGAGAATTCTTAATTCAAGAGTTGTAGGAGGGACTTATGTCACCACAAACAGAAACTAAAGCAAGTGTTGGATTTAAAGCTGGTGTTAAAGATTATAGATTGACTTACTACACCCCGGAGTATGAAACCAAGGATACTGATATCTTGGCAGCATTCCGAGTATCTCCTCAACCTGGGGTTCCGCCCGAAGAAGCAGGGGCTGCAGTAGCTGCCGAATCTTCTACTGGTACATGGACAACTGTTTGGACTGATGGACTTACTAGTCTTGATCGTTACAAAGGACGATGCTATCACATCGAGCCTGTTCCTGGGGAAGACAGTCAATGGATCTGTTATGTAGCTTATCCATTAGATCTATTTGAAGAGGGTTCCGTTACTAACATGTTTACTTCCATTGTAGGTAACGTATTTGGTTTCAAAGCCCTACGTGCTCTACGTCTGGAGGATCTACGAATTCCCCCTACTTATTCAAAAACTTTCCAAGGCCCGCCTCACGGTATCCAAGTGGAAAGAGATAAGTTGAACAAGTATGGTCGTCCTTTATTGGGATGTACTATTAAGCCAAAATTGGGATTATCTGCAAAAAATTACGGTAGAGCGTGTTATGAGTGTCTACGTGGTGGACTTGATTTTACCAAAGATGATGAAAACGTAAACTCACAACCATTTATGCGCTGGAGAGATCGTTTTGTCTTTTGTGCCGAAGCTATTTATAAATCACAGGCGGAAACCGGTGAAATCAAGGGGCATTACTTGAATGCAACTGCGGGTACATGTGAAGAAATGATGAAGAGAGCTGTTTTTGCGAGAGAATTAGGTGTTCCTATTGTAATGCATGACTACTTAACTGGGGGATTCACCGCAAATACTACTTTGGCTCATTATTGCCGCGACAATGGCTTACTTCTTCACATTCACCGTGCAATGCATGCAGTTATTGATAGACAGAAAAATCATGGTATGCATTTCCGTGTATTAGCTAAAGCATTGCGTATGTCTGGGGGAGATCATATCCACGCCGGTACAGTAGTAGGTAAGTTAGAAGGGGAACGCGAAATCACTTTAGGTTTTGTTGATTTATTGCGCGACGATTTTATTGAAAAAGATCGTGCTCGCGGTATCTTTTTCACTCAGGACTGGGTATCCATGCCAGGTGTTATACCAGTAGCTTCAGGTGGTATTCATGTTTGGCATATGCCAGCTCTGACCGAAATCTTTGGGGATGATTCTGTATTACAATTTGGTGGAGGAACTTTAGGACATCCTTGGGGAAATGCACCTGGTGCAGCAGCTAATCGAGTGGCTTTAGAAGCCTGTGTACAAGCTCGTAACGAAGGGCGCGATCTTGCTCGTGAAGGTAATGAAATTATCCGAGCAGCTTGCAAATGGAGTCCTGAACTAGCCGCAGCTTGTGAAGTATGGAAGGCGATCAAATTCGAGTTCGCGCCGGTAGATACTATCGATTAATAGATAAAACTAAATATGAAGAAGGTCTAAATAAAAAGAAACAAAATAAAAAGAGAAAAAATAAGTTACGAAATGCAGTAATTCTTCTTTATTCTTCTAATTGACTGCAATTAAACTCGGCTCAATCTTTTTTTTTAGAAAAAAAAAGATTGAGCCGAATAAAAATGGATCATGATACGATCATGAGACTTCACAAATCGAGATTCGCCTATTCTATATATCTAGAATATATAAAGGTATAATAAATAAATACAAATCAAATATACTATTATCATATGATAATAGAATCAAATACGCAGTATTTACAGAAAAAAGTCTTCTATAAAAAATATTTTTTTTGCAAACTAAAAAATACAATAGTCAATATTCCTCATAATAGATATACTTAATTATATCATAAGAATCTTAAGACATTTTTCGAATAGATAGAAATAGTTAATTTGAATTGAGACACCTATTCTATGACGGATTTAAACTTACCTTCGATTTTCGTGCCTTTAGTAGGCTTAGTATTTCCGGCAATTGCAATGGCTTCTTTATTTCTTTATGTGCAGAAAAATAAGATTGTCTAGTATTTTTTAGTGTAAGTAAGTGTAAGTAATAGAATATGGTAGGGTATGTGGCTCTTTCTACACACAAATGAAAAACGGCTATGGATGCGGATATAGGCTACAAGCATAAATGCATGAATATGCGGAGCCGGGTATAGCTATTTTTATTTTAATTGAATCAACGAATATTTTTTGAATAGAAAGTCAGTGTATCTAACCTATTATTTCACAAGAGTACTAGTTGCTGAAGGCGATTTCAGAATCAAAAAAAGTAAAGTCAAAATCATTTAGCTTATTCTCTCAATTTCAATCGACTGCTGCTGGATTTAGTATATCTAATATGAATTGGCGATCAGAACACATATGGGTAGAACTTCTAAAAGGTTCTCGAAAAAGGGGTAATTTTTTCTGGGCCTCTATTCTTTTTCTAGGTTCACTAGGATTCTTATCAGTTGGGGTTTCCAGTTATCTTGGTAAGAATATGATATCTATACTTCCATCTCAACAAATTCTTTTTTTTCCGCAGGGAGTCGTGATGTCTTTCTACGGAATCGCGGGCTTATTCATTAGCTCCTACTTGTGGTGTGCTATTTTGTGGAATGTAGGTAGTGGTTATGACCGATTCGATAGAAAAGAGGGAATCGTGTGCATTTTTCGTTGGGGATTCCCTGGAATAAAACGTCGCGTCTTCCTTCGATTCCTTATGCGGGATATCCAATCAATTAGAATTCAGGTTAAAGAGGGTTTTTATCCTCGTCGTATCCTTTATATGGAAATCCGGGGCCAGGGGGTCATTCCCTTGACTCGTACTGATGATAAGTTTTTTACTCCACGAGAAATTGAACAAAAAGCTGCCGAATTGGCCTATTTCTTGCGCGTACCAATTGAAGTATTTTGAATATCCATTGTATTTTTTGGAACTGAATAGAATGAAGAAGAATTGGAAGAAGAAAAGTTTTCTCAACATGGGGAGGAAGTCCCTCCGAAATTTGATTTGTTATTGTATTGTAAGGGGCTTTTTTAGTATTTATCTAAAGGAAGGAACAAACGAGGATAAGATAAAATTTCTTTAAATTTATTTTGCCCAAGTGGGATATATGGCATACTATTCTTTCCATTTTCATCTTTTTTTCTATTCCACTCCATCTAGATATAAGAAAGAACCCAATGCAATGAAATTCCACTAATATACAATACAAAAAAGAAGAATAGATACAGGGTCTCAAACCTTGCTATAGAGTTTTTGCTTCAAAGAAAAAAAAATATCATCATAGAGTCAGCGAATGAAGCGGATTCATTAACAACTCAATTTATAGATCAAAAATGAAAAAAAAGAAAGCATTGCCTTCTTTACTATATCTTGTATTTATCGTACTTTTGCCCTGGGGGGCCTCTTTCTCAGTTAACAAATGTCTGGAACTTTGGATTAAGAATTGGTGGAATACCAGACAATCTGAAACTCTCTTAACTGATATTCAAGAGAAAAGGATTCTAGAAAGATTCATAGAATTAGAAGAACTTTCTCTCTTGGACGAGATGATAAAAGAGAAACCAAAGACACATGTACAAAAACCTCCTATAGGAATACACAAGGAAATAATACAATGGGTCAAAATAGATAATGAAGATCATCTCCATATCATTTTGCATTTCTCGACAAATATAATCTGTTTGGCTATTCTAAGTAGTTCTTTTTTTTTTGGTAAAGAGGAACTTGTCATTTGGAATTCTTGGGTTCAGGAATTCTTCCATAACTTAAATGACTCAATAAAAGCTTTTTTTATCCTTTTGGTTACTGATTTTTTTGTTGGATTTCACTCCACCCGGGGTTGGGAACTAGTAATTCGTTGGGTCTACAACGATCTTGGATGGGCTCCTAACGAGCTAATTTTTACTATTTTTGTTTGTAGTTTTCCAGTAATTCTAGATACATGTTTGAAATTTTGGGTCTTTTTTTGTTTAAACCGTCTATCCCCTTCGCTTGTAGTCATTTATCATTCAATTAGTGAAGCATAAATTCATTTGATCTCCTGATATTAATCAAATTAGCATCTTTCTTTCTTTAGAAAAAGGCCCCTTTCCATTTTAGCAAAATTCTTTCTATTTCTACCTGCTTAAAGGTATTCATCATTCCGGTACAACTGTTGCAGTAGAATGACAACAGACTCGTGTATAGGGAACTAGATTAGCTTAGCTACCTATCTAATTTATTGTAGAAATTCTGGGATCTGCGATTGGACATGGAAAATAGAAATACTTTTTCTTGGGTAAAGGAACAGATGACTCGATCGATTTCTGTATCGATCATGATATACGTAATAACTCGGACATCTATTTCAAATGCATATCCCATTTTTGCGCAGCAGGGTTATGAAAACCCACGAGAAGCAACTGGACGAATTGTATGCGCCAATTGCCATTTAGCTAGCAAGCCCGTGGATATTGAAGTTCCCCAAGCTGTGCTTCCCGATACTGTATTTGAAGCAGTTCTCCGAATTCCTTATGATATGCAACTGAAACAAGTTCTTGCTAATGGGAAAAAGGGAGGGTTAAATGTGGGTGCTGTTCTTATTTTGCCCGAGGGATTCGAATTAGCGCCGCCCGACCGTATTTCCCCTGAGTTGAAAGAAAAGATAGGAAATCTCTCTTTTCAGAGTTATCGTCCCGATAAAAAAAATATTCTTGTGATAGGCCCTGTTCCCGGTAAGAAATATAGTGAAATTGTCTTTCCCATTCTTTCCCCTGATCCTGCTACGAAGAAAGATGCTCATTTCTTAAAATATCCCATATATGTAGGGGGAAACCGAGGAAGAGGGCAGATCTATCCTGATGGTAGCAAGAGTAACAATACGGTCTATAATGCTACGTCAACAGGTATAGTAAAAAAAATACTACGTAAAGAAAAAGGGGGGTATGAAATATCCATAGTGGATGCATCGGATGGACGCCAATTGATTGATATTATACCTCCCGGGCCAGAACTTCTTGTTTCAGAGGGGGAATCCATCAAGCTTGATCAACCATTAACAAGTAATCCCAATGTGGGAGGATTTGGTCAGGGGGATGCAGAAATAGTGCTTCAGGATCCATTACGCGTCCAAGGCCTTTTGTTCTTCTTCGCATCCGTTATTTTGGCACAAGTTTTTTTGGTTCTCAAAAAGAAACAGTTTGAAAAGGTTCAATTGTACGAAATGAATTTCTAGGTCCCGGGATTTCTTACCATCAACTTGGTAAAAAGCCGGGATTTATTGGCAATTGTTAGAATTATCTATGATCTATTTTGGAAATCCTTTTTTTGTTTAGACTTTTTTTTGTTTGCGAGATGTCTGGAATTCCTTATTTCTATCTCATGCAAAAGAAGAGAATCCAAGGCAAAGGCGAGAACAATAAAAGGATTTCTTCCTTTTCGAAGGGATTGCTGGTCTTGTTAATCGTCTATTCGGCACAAGAAAAAGACAAAAAGGCCTTTTTCTTGTGCCGATTCTTCTTTTCTTGTCTCGAAATAAGAATCCTTTTTCTTTCTATTCGTCAAAGGTTACAATTTCTTCTTTATTCGGGTCTGTCTCTTGGCCCTCTTTTGCTTAGGTTCAGGGGAGGTAGTGCACAAACAGAGGGGAAGGGAATATGGCGGGGGACAAATTTATTGTGATTGTGAGCAAATAGAATTGCTTGACTTGTTCGATTAAGTTCAATTTAGAACTTACAGAAATTTTGCAAAAAAAACGTAAACTTTTCCGTTGAAGGGTGGTTTTTTTTAGGCTAGTTGAGTAGTTTTGATTAAGGTTTTATTAGTTTATTACTCTAAGCTAAATCAATGATTTCCAGGAGACTCCCTTCGTGGAATAAAATATTGTATTGGATCCTCGATTGATCTCTTTTTCTTATTGCTTCATAAGAGTGAATCGAATAGATTAAAGTCGCGTTATAAGAGTAAGAATTCCGCGGGTCCTTTCCGCTCTAATCAGATAAAAAAAAGGGGGGGTAAGGACCCGCTAAGCTCCTACTTTTTCATGTTTCCAATCCGATCCCTCCGATTACTATAGAGATGAACCCAATCCAGAATATGAACCATAAAAGAAAACACCTACTAAACCAATCACAGGAATACCAGTTACCGTACCTATCAGCCAAAGAGGAATTCTTCCAGTAGTATCGGCCATTTCCCCTACTTTCCTCCACATTTTATCAAGTGGTCATGCTAGAGACAAAAACAGTCATGGATAGTTATGTTATAAGGATGGTATCCTTCCAAATGGGATAAGAGAGTTCTTACTACTCTCTTCTTTTCTCTCAATTGAAGAAGTAATTGGAAAACAAAACAGCAAGTACAAAAATGAGTAATAAACCCCAGTATAGACTGGTACGATTCAATTCAACATTTTGTTCATTCGGGTTTGATTGTGTCATAGTTCTATAGTTGGAATTTAGTTTATCGTTGGATGAACTGCATTGCTGATATTGATCCCAAGAAAAAAACAGTAGGTACAGCTAGTCCGTGAATAGCCAGCCATCGCACTGTAAAAATAGGATAGGTTCGATCTATGGTCATTGAGGGCCTCCTAAAAAGATCTACTAAATTCATCGAGTTGTTCTAAAGAATCAAAACGGTCGGTTATTAAAGGAATTCCTTGTCGGCTTTCCGTGAAATACTCGTTTGGCCGAGGACTTCCAAACACGTCATAAGCTAAACCCGTACTGACAAATAACCAACCCGCAATGAATAGGGAAGGTATAGTAATGCTATGAATAACCCAGTATCGAATACTGGTAATAATATCAGCAAAAGAACGTTCTCCCGTGCTTCCAGACATGCTGAGCTCCCCAAATTTTTGTACATTCAAAAAAGGAATTGATTCCGTAAAAGATGGGATCAACCAGTAAATAAAAAATTACTGGTATTTCATCCTTGTGAGATTGTCAATTTTGTACCAAAGGTGTATTTTGAGTATACCGAATTAGTATAGCTATCCTTCCTATGGCACAGCAATCCAGTTTTGCTTGGTTCCGAAACATAATTCCTTTTTTATCTTCTTTGTTCTTTGTCTATAGGTAAGCTATATGTTGTTCAAGGCATCAATAGAAAACCCACTTTTTTGGAGTCCTACTTATTTTCATTGGCTTCGGAATAGTAGAAGAATTCGGAATAGCGGCCAAAATCTTGGGAAAATAGAAGTTGAAGTTAATGATCAATAGCTTTGGATAAAGAATTTAGGAAAGATATTCTCATACTTACACAATACAAGGACAAGTATATGTGAAATCTATCCTTTTTTGGTGAAAAGTTTTCTTCGAATCCAATCTTTCCTTTTAAATCATTTATAAATAATTTAATTGGTTAACATAATATCTAATAAATAGAAAATCGAATAGTGGATAATCTGTTATGAAAGAAAGAAAACATTATTTGAAGAATCAAGATTTGTGATTAATCCTTGTCTTGTTTGTTGGATTAGGTCTAACTTTCTTGACTAAATTGCGAGCGTGGAACTTTACGAGATGAAATAGGGAAAGACAGAAGATAGAACTTCAAAGGATAATTGAAGCGACTCGTTTTCGAAAAAGGAATAAAAATAAAGTAAATTTAAGGAAGAGGTTTCTTTTTTTAAGGGCCCTTCAGGGGATAGTGGAATGCTTTTCTTCTCCTCTTATTCCATATGGAATACAATCAGTTAAAATAAGAAAGAATAGGGGGAAATTCCCCCTTTCACTCAAAAAAGAGGGTTAAATCCTAAAGAAATAATCCAAAATAGGAAGAAGTTTTTTTTTCAAATTCAATTGTTTATTTCTCTCTTATTCCCAAATTCCCCTGAAAATCCAATTGAATTTTTCAATGGGGTTAGATGATGTTGTTTTTAATATTATTACTTTACTCAATGGAAAAATTCCACAACAAATCTCTTGATTCGGAATTAGTGACTCATGTATCATCTGATGAATCCGCTTTCTTTTACACTTCTGTATCTCACTCTATCTTGTTTTTTAGTATTATCTAAAATAACTGATAAATTATGAATTTTCCATAACTTAGGTAAGTGCTTTACCAACATATGTAGTATAGTAAAAAAATAAATGGAATTTAACCCTTTCATGCTTACTATAACTAGTTA
Organism: Brachypodium distachyon; assembly: GCF_000005505.3. Taxonomy (NCBI): domain Eukaryota; kingdom Viridiplantae; phylum Streptophyta; class Magnoliopsida; order Poales; family Poaceae; genus Brachypodium; species Brachypodium distachyon. Next base: position 62,382 of record NC_011032.1, read on the forward strand.
TTTCGGTTTTCTATTGGCTGCTTTAACTATAACCCCAGCTTTATTTATTGGTTTGAACAAGATACGTCTTATTTGAATTGACTGAATAAGTCAGAAAATAAAAATATTTCTTTTGGATTCCGGGTATTCTACGACTCTTTTCCCCACTAATTACGAATTCTTTTCTTGGTCATTGAGATTCGTGGATAATTTATAGTACTATTTAGGGATAGATCGTATCTATTTTTTTATCCCCTCGAACAAATCGAAATGATTGAAGTTTTTCTATTTGGAATCGTCTTAGGCCTAATTCCTATTACTTTAGCGGGATTATTCGTGACTGCGTATTTGCAATACAGGCGTGGGGATCAGTTGGATCTTTGATTGAGTAATATTTTTTTTTGATTGACCTCCTCCTTGGTCTGGAGGAGGTCAAATTGGAGTTGCAATTCAACTTTCTTTTGTTAAGTTACTTTACTCTGGTTCGACATAAGATAGATGGAATCACGCTCTGTAGGATTTGAACCTACGACATCGGGTTTTGGAGACCCGCGTTCTACCGAACTGAACTAAGAGCGCTGTCATTCATTCAAAAAGAAAACTCTTTTCTACTCCTAACGTATCTCACGTACGTATAGTCTGCACAAATTCAAGTTATACCCACTTTACCTTTAATCAATCTCTTCGCTACGCCCATAAAGAAGAAATAAGTAATAGGTAGGGATGACAGGATTTGAACCTGTGACATTTTGTACCCAAAACAAACGCGCTACCAAGCTGCGCTACATCCCTTTTCCAAATTGTTGTACAATGCCATTGTACACAATTCCTGTCTTCTTTTCCATATCGTAATTTTCTTCTTCTTTCTCTATCTATATAGAACCCTCCCGTCATTTCTTCTTTTTGGTCTCATCTCATATAATCAAGGAATGATATACATTTAAAATCCAATCGAATTTCGCCTATAAAAGAAAGATTACTATGGTAATGTGTAGGAAGAAGGGTGTCATCTTTTTCTTTTTTAGGGATAGGGAAATTTCGTCTATATGGTTCATTTTATATATAGCATAACGTTCTTGGGCAAGAGTTTCTGATCATATACGTATTCCAATAAGGAAGGAGGATTTTCAATGCGGAATATAAAAACATATCTCTCTGTAGCACCTGTGCTAAGTACTCTATGGTTTGCTGCTTTAGCAGGTTTATTGATAGAAATTAATCGTTTATTCCCAGATGCTTTGTCGTTCCCTTTTTTTTAATTCTAGTTATTGCTATGCGAGAAATCGAATTCTTCATGACATGAAGAAATTTTTACCCTTTTCAATCCTTTTTTAGTATCGGAAGGAAAAAGAACGAAATGCTGGATTGGGCTGAACCTCAGAGTCATGAAAAATTTTGGTAAATCCCATTTTGGAAAACGGAAATTCAATTAAAAGCGATATCCAAAGAAATCAGAGCATAGAAAAAGGCCCGGCTGACTAATTAAATGAAAGGATTTCGAAACAAAATCTTTGCTAATTCGACAAGGATTGTATTCTTTAATTATTTCTCTATTTTTTATTACTTAATTTAAGAATTTCAAAAAAATTATATTCTAATGGATTTTATTCTTCTTCTTCGGATTCAAAATAGAAGAATAAAAGAATAAATAAGTAGAAGAATTAAGTTAAGTCAATCCAACCAAAAAGAAAAGGAGGTTCATGGCCAAGGGGAAAGATGTTAGAATCAGAGTTATTTTGGAATGCATCAGTTGTGTTCGAAAAGGTGCCAATGAGGAATCGACGGGAATTTCTAGATATAGTACTGAAAAGAATCGCCACAATACACCCGGACAATTAGAATTCAAAAAATTTTGTCGTTATTGTCGCAAGCACACGACTCATCACGAAATAAAGAAATAGGAAGATCGTGTGTTCGATCTTTCCAAAGAACAGAAAGAGTAAGAACTTCCTATTTTATTTAATATATAAATAAAACATAGATACAATACAAAATAAAAATCAACTCATATTATTTTAGGTAGATATTATTTCATATGTCTAGAGGGTATTCATATACTATAATATGAATCAAATAAGATTAAGAATATGAATCAAATAAGATTAAGATATGGATCAAAGAAAGACTACTTCTTCTCGATCCTAAATTAATAAAATTCTCGATCCTAAATTAATAAAATAAAGAAATTTCATTTCTTTTATTAATTTTAAAATTTTAAATAAGGAATAAATCATGTATACATCTAAACAACCTTTTCTTAAATCTAAGCAACCCTTTCGTAAATCCAAGCAAACTTTTAATAAATCCAAGCAACCCTTTCGTAAATCCAAGCAAACTTTTCGTAAATCCAAACAACCTTTTCGTAGGCGTCCTCGGATTGGCCCGGGAGATCGAATTGATTATAGAAACATGAGTTTGATTAATCGATTTATTAGTGAACAGGGAAAAATATTATCGAGACGAATAAATCGATTAACCTTGAAACAACAACGATTAATTACTCTTGCTATAAAACAGGCTCGTATTTTATCTTTCTTACCATTTCGTAACTATGAGAACGAAAAGCAATTTCAAGCCCAGTCAATTTCAATAATTACAGGTTCTAGACCCAGAAAAAATAGACATATTCCTCAATTAACGCAAAAGTACAGTTCCAATCGAAACGTAAGAAACTATAACCAAAATTTAAGAAACAACAATCGGAACTTAAGTTCCGATTGTTGATGTTTTATTCGAAAGGGCCAGGCCTATATATATTATAAAGAAAGTAATCCAGCTCGTTGATTCCTACCACTTAATCTTAAATTATTGTGTCTTCCCGGAGTCCCCTCTCCGGGAATTCGGTTTTTATTATTCCAGTATATTACTTTATTTATCCTTTTAATTGATGATCTTGATTTTCTTGGAAATCGTGTAAAGGTTATTTGGATTTGATACAGCGACTTGTGCAAGCATTTTACGGTTAAGAATCAATTTCTTCTTATATAGGTTGTGTATTAATTTACTATAACTATCGAATACTTTAAATATCCGCGTTGCTGCGTTTATCCGAGTGATCCACAAACGGCGAAAATCCCTCTTTTGCCTACCTCTATCTCTATGAGAGGAAACAAAAGCTCTTTTTACCTGTTGGGTAATCATTCGATTAAGTCTTAAATGAGCCCCTCTAAAATTTGAGGCAAATGAACGCATTTTTGTTCGTCGTCTCCGGGCTATATATCCTCGCGGAACTCTGGTCATTGAATCAAATTAACCTTAATGAATAACTAATGATTTCTCTTCTTTTAGCCATCCTTTTCCCCATTAATAACAAAACGAATTATTCCGATATATAAAATATTAATTCCAATGGCTTTTGCTATAGTAACCTTCCCAACCACGATTTTTTTTCTACTCCCTTCAGTTATTTCTATGCGAAATAACAAATTAATTCTAATGATACTAAAAAAATAGTGGGTTCCATCGTTTCTATGGTTCCCTTTTAAACGGCGAGGCCCTCTCTATACACCGGAGCCCCTTCTTTTATCAAAAGGTATTGTGAACTTGTATAGTTCACATTCTTTGGCTCTACCTATCCATTATAGAGTAAATAGCTCTTTTCACAATAAGAGTTATCCATACAGTGACGGCATTTAATTATGAAAGTTAGCTAAGTAGCTGACCCTGTTAGTCCGTTCTTTTAAGATAAAGGAACATAAGCCTTTTTCTTTTTATTACTTTTTCCTCCGCTTAATGGATAACTATTTGCTACCAATGGAGGAATTGCTTCTTATTTCCAATTTAGATAACTGGATTTGCACCAAAGGAAACCACAAATTCCATATATCATAGAAATCTAGGATAGAGAAGCTATATCCTATTCATTGGTACCAATCATGGCTACTTCAATTTTTTTTTTATTTTTTTGAAGTCATGATCTGAACGAGTCGCACATACACCCTAGCACATGTTCCTCGACGCTGAGGACATCCTTTAAGCGCGGCTGTTTTTCTAGCAGTTCGTATTGGCTGTCTTGCGTTTCTAATAAGTTGTTTAACCGTTGGCATGTTGTATGTATATAGAAAAAAGTAGATTGGTTTAGATCCATCTTAACCTGATGATTGATCATCATGAAGTCTTTCTATTTTCTATTAAATCGAAGAAAACCCGAATTTAGGTGTGAAATAACTTTACAAGAAATCCGGGCACTACCAATCCTTAAACATTTCTGGAAACCACACTGGATCAGTATCGCAGTGCTCGTGAATCATTTCATCCCCTACAATATCGACAAGCCCATAAGCTTTGGCTTCGTCTGCTGACATAAAAACATCCCTTTCCATGTCTTCGGATACAACCCAAAAAGGCTTGCCTGTTCTTAGTGCATAAACCCTTGTGATCATTTCGCGAACTTTGTGTAACTCTTCCACTTCTAGTAAAAATTCTGGTGTCCTTGCTCGATAATAAGCACTAGCAGGTTGGTGAAGCATAATCCTCGCGTGAGGGAATGCTATACGCTTGGTGGGTTCTCCTCCAAGCAGAATGAAGGACGCCATGGACGCAGCTATTCCGAGGCATATTGTATATATATCCGGTGTCACCGTTTGCATCGTATCAAAAATAGCCATTCCTGAGATTAGCCATCCGCCTGGGGAGTTTATAAACAAAAAAATATCACTAATTCCATCTTCTATACTGAGATATACCATGAGACCTGTAATATGATTCGTGATCTCGCAACGAATCTCTTGACCTAAAAAAAGTGTCCTTTCTCGATACATAACATTGTATAAGTCAACCCAAGTCGCTTCTTCATCTCCGGGAATCTGGTAAGGTACTTTTGGAACACCAATGGGCATATTAGATTAATATTATTAAATTTAAGTAAGAAAACTATACTTTAATATGGAAACGTAAGAATGGAAGAGAAAGAAAGAATCTCCGATTTATTGTCTTCATTTTTATTCTTATTCTATATGAATACTATATATTCTATTAATACGTAGATTGAAATAATACATAGATTGAAAGGTTATACATATAAAGAAGATAACACAGATTGAATAAAGAAAAAAGGAATCGGTGATTCGAATCATAACCAAAGAGGGGTAGGGATCTATTCTTGGTTTTTTCCAAATCGGCCAAGTTACCCATTGCATATTGGCACTTATCGAGTATAGAATAGATCTGCTTCTTTTTCGTATTATAAACAGAATTAGCTTCTTTTTTTTAATGGAATGAAATAAATATTCACGCTTTCTGACACAGAATCCCATAGAAGGGTTAGGTCCATAGGATATGGATAGTCTTTTACAATGCGATAAAATAAAGCGACATCGTGTCTATTTTTCTTTGCTAAAGAGGTATTTCCATGGGTTTGCCTTGGTATCGTGTTCATACTGTCGTATTGAATGATCCGGGTCGATTGCTTGCGGTGCATATAATGCACACAGCTCTAGTTTCTGGTTGGGCTGGCTCGATGGCTTTATACGAATTAGCGGTTTTTGATCCCTCTGATCCTGTTCTGGATCCAATGTGGAGACAAGGTATGTTCGTCATTCCCTTCATGACTCGTTTAGGAATAACAGATTCGTGGGGTGGTTGGAGTATTTCAGGAGGAACTGTAACAAATCCGGGTATTTGGAGTTATGAAGGTGTGGCAGGTACGCATATTGTGTTTTCTGGCTTGTGTTTCTTGGCAGCTATCTGGCATTGGGTATATTGGGACCTAGCAATATTCTCTGATGATCGGACAGGAAAACCCTCTTTAGATTTGCCCAAGATCTTTGGAATTCATTTATTTCTTGCAGGGGTGGCTTGCTTTGGCTTTGGGGCATTTCATGTAACGGGTTTGTATGGTCCTGGGATATGGGTGTCCGATCCTTATGGACTAACTGGAAAAGTACAAGCTGTAAATCCGGCGTGGGGTGCAGAAGGTTTTGATCCTTTTGTTCCGGGGGGAATAGCTTCTCATCATATTGCTGCGGGTACATTGGGTATATTAGCGGGCCTATTCCATCTTAGTGTCCGTCCCCCTCAACGTCTATACAAAGGATTACGTATGGGCAATATTGAAACTGTACTTTCCAGTAGTATTGCTGCTGTTTTTTTTGCAGCTTTCGTAGTTGCTGGAACTATGTGGTATGGGTCAGCAACCACCCCAATCGAATTATTTGGGCCTACTCGTTATCAGTGGGATCAGGGATACTTTCAGCAAGAAATATATCGAAGAGTTAGCAATGGTTTATCCGAAAATCTTAGTTTATCAGAAGCTTGGTCTAAAATTCCCGAAAAATTAGCCTTTTATGATTATATTGGTAATAATCCAGCAAAAGGGGGATTATTCAGAGCAGGCTCAATGGACAATGGGGATGGAATAGCTGTTGGATGGTTAGGACATCCCGTCTTTAGAGATAAAGAAGGACGCGAGCTTTTTGTACGCCGTATGCCTACTTTTTTTGAAACATTTCCGGTTGTTTTGGTAGATGAAGAGGGAATTGTGAGAGCGGACGTTCCTTTTAGAAGAGCAGAATCCAAATATAGTGTTGAACAAGTAGGCGTAACAGTAGAGTTCTATGGTGGCGAACTTAATGGAGTAAGTTATTCTGATCCTGCTACTGTAAAAAAATATGCGAGGCGTTCTCAATTAGGGGAAATTTTTGAATTAGATCGGGCTACTTTGAAATCGGATGGTGTTTTTCGCAGCAGTCCAAGGGGTTGGTTCACTTTTGGTCATGCTACCTTTGCTTTGCTCTTCTTTTTCGGACACATTTGGCATGGCGCTAGAACCTTGTTCCGAGATGTTTTTGCTGGTATTGATCCAGATTTGGATGCTCAAGTGGAGTTTGGAACATTCCAAAAAGTTGGAGATCCTACTACAAGGAAACAGGCAGTCTGATACACATTGTTATGGTATCTTTCATTTCACCTTTCTTTTTTGATTTGGCATGGGAAACATCTCCCATCCTTTCTTTTACTTTTTTTCTTTGTTTATATGGTTTTCTTTCTTTATATGGGAAATTTTCCCAAATGAAAAATGAATAGGTGTGGAAGTTATAATTGTAAATAAACCACGATCGAATCTATGGAAGCATTGGTTTATACGTTCCTTTTAGTTTCGACTTTAGGGATAATTTTTTTCGCTATCTTCTTCCGAGAACCGCCTAAGGTTCCAACTAAAAGAGTAAAATAATTTTATGGAAGTAAGAAGTCTACCCATCTGGTAGACTTCTTACTTCCATTAGTCCCCGTGTTCTTCGAATGGATCTCTTAATTGTTGAGAGGGTTGCCCAAACGCGGTATATAAGGCATACCCAGTAAAGCTTACAAGTAAACCAGATATGGAGATGGCGACTAAAGTTGCTGTTTCCATTTTTATAGAATTTAAAGATTACAATGGATCTACAAAAAGATCGTGTATTTACAACTACAACGGAATAGTATACAAAGTCAACACCAACGATTAAATCGAATTTATGGCTACGCAAACCGTTGAAGATAGTTCTAAACCTAAACCAAGACGAACTGGTGCAGGTAGTTTATTGAAACCCTTGAATTCGGAATATGGGAAAGTAGCTCCAGGTTGGGGGACTACTCCTTTTATGGGGGTCGCAATGGCTTTATTCGCGATATTCCTATCTATCATTTTAGAAATTTATAATTCTTCTGTTTTATTGGACGGAATTTTAACCTATTAGGTTTCTACTAACTAAAAGTACGAAGTCGKAGTTTTTCCATCCAAAAAAAGCCTTTCTAGTTTAAGCTCTACATTTCTAGACATTCTGGTAGTTCGACCGCGGAATTTTTTTGTTTCGGTATCTCTGGAATATGAGTGTGTGACTTGTTAAAATTGATCCTATTGATAATACATAGAAAGGGCCTGTTATCTCTATCAATATGATTCTAATTCGTCAGATATTATTTATTCTAGTATCTGGAACACGAAATAGATAGAGTGGATCAAAAAAAAAATGGAACTATGATTCATACCCACTATTCAGACCTCGCAACCAGACTGAAAAAATTGAAGTAGTTCTTAATAAAAAAAAAGAAATTTTCTTCCTTCCAATTTTGTTTGCACAAAAGACAACTTTATTTTCTCTCCATTTTGTCGAGTCATTACACGGATTCCATAAATGATTATCAAGTGGTTCTTATTCGAAGAACCCTTGCCTTTTGTTTAGCTTGAGACTCAATCATCGTGGCTCTAGTATGAATCTAAGGTTTAAATTGAACTGATTCATAGGATCGCAACANGATAATTTCTATCAGAAAACTACTAGAATTTTGGCTTTCTTATTTACTAGTAAATAAAGAGTAAATCCGCATTACACACAAAAAAATAAATCAAAAATAGGGAAGAGAAAAGTCAAGAGGCCTCTAATGACCAATATAAGGGAAAGGAAGAAAGACAGATGAGCCAACTTGAGATTTTTTGGCATTAGCATTACAAAGAGGATATTCCGGATTTTTCTTATTTCATATCTTCAAGGCAAATCGACCCAATCCAGTGGCTGATGAAGTTTTGAACCTTTTTTCTAATATTCGTTGAAAATTTGTGTGTTTCTGCTTGAGCCGTACGAGATGAAATTTTCATATACGGTTCTTAGAGGGGGACTTAGGTTAGTTACCTATCTCAATAAAGTATATGATTGGTTTGAGGAACGTCTTGAGATTCAGGCAATTGCAGATGATATAACTAGTAAATATGTTCCTCCTCATGTCAACATATTTTATTGTTTAGGGGGAATTACACTTACTTGCTTTCTAGTACAAGTCGCTACCGGTTTTGCTATGACTTTTTACTATCGCCCAACTGTTACAGAGGCTTTTTCCTCGGTTCAATACATAATGACCGAGGCCAACTTTGGTTGGTTAATCCGATCAGTTCATCGATGGTCAGCAAGTATGATGGTTCTAATGATGATCCTACATGTATTTCGTGTGTATCTCACAGGTGGATTTAAAAAACCCCGCGAATTAACTTGGGTCACAGGTGTGGTTTTGGCTGTTTTGACTGCATCGTTTGGTGTAACGGGTTATTCTTTGCCTTGGGATCAAATTGGTTATTGGGCAGTCAAAATTGTGACAGGTGTACCTGATGCGATTCCGGTAATAGGATCGCCTCTAGTGGAGTTATTACGTGGAAGTGCTAGTGTGGGCCAATCCACTTTGACTCGTTTTTATAGTTTACATACCTTTGTACTTCCTCTGCTTACTGCCGTATTTATGTTAATGCACTTTCCAATGATACGTAAGCAAGGTATTTCGGGTCCTTTATAGGGAAGGCATATCATAGAGAATTAGAATTCTCATATATAATATTGGGTAGGTTGTGGTATTTCATTGCTACAAACATGGGTTATTGTAAAATAACACATGTCATTTGGATACTTCTCTTCAACTCCGAAGTATTTTGATATAATACAAATAGTTGAAGTTAATTTTACAAAAGAAAAAAAGGCGGATTATGGGAGTGTGTGACTTGAATTATAGATTTGGCCATGCAGATAAAGAATTGGATCTGCCACATTAGAATTCACAACCAAAGGTGTCTCCGCATCCAATCAACACGTAAGTCCCCTACCTAGGAAGGATAGGCTGGTTCACTTGAGGAGAATATTTTCTATGATCATACCCCAACCATGTCATCCATGAAAAGGCTCCGTAAGATCCCATAGAGTAGAAATGGAATAAGTCATGTGACATGATCCAATTCTCTATTTATTACACTTACCTTTTTTTATTATGGTATGGAAATGCATTCATTTTCTTTGCATCGATTGTGATTCGCAATACTATCGGAGTAAAAGAAGGGATCTAAGGAAGAGCATAGGCTAAACTTTTTGATTTTTTTATTAGTAACAAGTAAATACTTTGTTTGGGCGTAAGAAACTTGCGATAGTGAGGGGATAAAGACCAACTAATCAAGAGACATGAGACAATCCACAAAGCAATTGATCATGATCAAATTTGTAAGCCCACTTGGATATTGAGCATTTACCCATAAGAATAGGATTATTTTCAATGAGTAGTTGTAGGTGCAACTTCGGAAAAGATAATCTGATAAAGCTTTTCTTGCCTAGAGTCATTGAGTAATTATATACCTTATTCTATTATTATTATGGATCTTCCGCGGTCTTATTTCTTTCTTTATTGCTCGAGCCGGATGATGATAAATTCTCATGTCCGGTTCCTTTGGGGGATGGATCCTAAAGAGTTCACCTATCCCAATAACAAAGAAACCAGACTTAAATGATCCTGTATTAAGAGCAAAATTAGCTAAAGGGATGGGACATAATTATTACGGCGAACCCGCGTGGCCCAACGATCTTTTATATATTTTTCCAGTAGTAATTCTAGGTACTATTGCATGTAATGTAGGTTTAGCTGTTCTCGAGCCATCAATGATTGGTGAACCCGCGGATCCGTTTGCAACTCCTTTGGAAATATTACCCGAGTGGTACTTCTTTCCCGTGTTTCAAATACTCCGTACGGTACCCAATAAGTTATTGGGCGTTCTCTTAATGGTTTCTGTGCCAACAGGCTTATTGACAGTACCTTTTCTAGAGAATGTCAACAAATTCCAAAATCCATTTCGTCGCCCGGTAGCTACGACCGTTTTTTTAATCGGTACTGCAGTAGCTCTTTGGTTAGGTATTGGAGCAACATTACCCATTGATAAATCCTTAACTTTAGGCCTTTTTTAGGTATTTTTCAGGTTGATTCATTCAACCGTGAAGTACCGTGCATAGGTATCTAGGAAATAGTTACTTCGAAGTGAATTTTCCCTAGATACCTAAAATCCATTTTATTATGATCCATTTCGCGAAAATATAGATTCTCCTGAAGATGCAAACTTGTTTTTTTCTTTTTATCCTAACTCGAAAAAGAAGAAGAGCCAAAAATTGCAATGGATTTAAAACGAGAGCTTATTCTTAAGTAAATCAACTGGGAGATGCTTCTCTAGAGTGTCCCATATCTGTTTTCCATCTTCCATACGAAAACTGTCAATTCTCATAAGATCTTCTTCAGTCTTACTCAAAAGGTCCAATAGTGTATGTATATTGGCCCTTTTGAGATAATTATACGTTCTAGAAGGCAATTCTAATTGATCAATAAAAATAAAATTCAATGGAATTCCTTTTTTGTTTTTCTTTCGATTAGTCAATCTTTTTTGAAAAGTAAAAAGGGGTGGAGTAAACCTGTTTTTATTTTCTTCGAAACCAGTTCCCTCTTCCTCTGCGTGTAGAAAAGGAAGAAATAAATCAATCAAATTACGAGAAGCCTCATAAAGCGCTTCCTTAGGGGTTAAACTTCCATTAGTCCATATTTCGAGAAAAAGTATCTCGTGTTTTTCATTTCCATTCCCACAAGAAAAAATACTATAATTCACATTTCGAACAGGCATGGATACAGCATCTATAGGATAACTTCCATCTTGATAGTTCTTTCTAAGTTCCGTCTGATATCCACGATCTCTCTTGATCTGTAACTGAATACAGAAATCAATGGGCTCGGTCAAGTTAGCTATAGGCTGTGCCGTATCAACGACTTCTACGGAAGGTGGTAAGATGATATCTTGAGCAGTTATGCATCTGGGACCTTTGACGCAAATGGATGCGTCTCTAACTCCATAGAGATTACTTCTCAATACAATTTCTTTCAAATTTACTAAAATTTCTTGTACGGATTCTTCAATACCCGCTATTGTAGAATATTCGTGTGGCACGCTTCCAAATTTTGCACGTGTGATACATGTTCCTTCTATTTCTCCAAGTAAAGCTCTTCGCAAGGCAATACCGACGGTATCTGCTTGACCTTTTATAAGCGGGGACAGAATGAAACGACCATAATAAAGACGCTTACTATCTACTCTTGATTCAACACACTTCCACTGTAATGTTTGAGTGGATCCTGCTACCTCCTCTCGAACCATAATAGACTAGTATTATTATTTGATCATTGAATCGTTTATTTCTCTTGAAAGCGGGTTAATTCTTTTACAGACGCCTTTTTTTAGGCGGTCGACATCCATTATGCGGCATAGGTGTTACATCGCGTATACAACTTAAGCGCACACCACTTTTAGCAATGGCTCGTAATGCGGCATCTCTTCCACTACCAGCGCCCTTTACCATAACTTCTGCTCGTTGTAAACCTACTGTACGAATAGCATCGACTGCTGTTCTTTGACCAGCATAGGGTGATGCTTTTCTTGAGCTTTTGAATCCACAAGTACCCGCAGAGGACCAGAAAACCACTCGACCTTGTGGGTCTGTAACAGTTATAATGGTATTGTTGAAACTAGCTTGAACATGAATAACCCCTTTTGTTATTCTACGTGCACTCTTCCGTAAACTAAAACGTGCATTCCTACGTAAACCAATACGCACTCTCTTACGTGAACCTATTTTTGGTACAGCTTTTGCCATATTTTATTATCTCATAAATCTCATAAATATGAGTAAAAAAAATAAAAAAAAGATACAAAGATATCCGTTTCAGGGTAAAATATACCCTTTACTTTAATTATTTCAAATTATTTTATTATTAATTTAAACATTCCCGCAGGTATTCTTTTTTTTTACTTTTTAGAAAGTAAAGTGCTTTTTCGAAAGATTATCCCTGTCTTTGTTTATGTTTCGGGTTGGAGCAAATGACTCTAATTCGGCCACGCCTACGAATCAGTCGACATTTTGTACAAATTTTACGAACGGAAGCTCTTATTTTCATATTTCCGTATCCTTTCTTAAACCATGAATCTAATCTTTTGGAAAAAATAAGTCTCTTCGCTGTAATTTTTGAACTTTGCATTTATTATTCTAGAAAAAAGAAAAACCTAATCCTTCAAATCTTCGCTATCCTTCAAATCTTCGCTATCCTTCGAGTCTTCGATACGCTTCGAATCCTTATGGGGAAGTCTATAAATGATACGTCCCTTGCTTGAATCATAACGACTTACTTCAATTTTGACCCTATCCCCCATCAGTATTCGTATAGAACTAGACCGAATCTTTCCTGAAATATAGCCCAGGATGATGGTGTCATTCTCTAGACGAACGCGGAACATTCCGTTGGGTAGGGCTTCCGTAACTAAACCTTCGAAAGTTACTTTTGCTTCTCTCGGGTTTTTCTTTTCTCGCCTATTTTTTTTTTCTGTCATTTTTTTTTTCTGCTATTTTTTTCTTTTTATTTGAATAATAGGAAGTTCGAGAGAGAATTCGGGCACTATAGGCAAGGCGATTACCATATATAACATAAGACTTCTCCCCCAATTCTGTTTAGTCGAGCCTCTCGATCTGTCATTATCCCTCGAGAAGTAGAAAGAATAGCAATTCCCATTCCACCCAAAACTTTAGGAATTCCTTGATAGTTGGTATAAATTCGTAAGCCGGGTCGGCTGATACGCTTTAAAAAAGTTCTTGTTCTATATATTCCTTTTCTAGTCTTTCTCTTTTGATGTCGCAAAGTTAAAACCAAGAAATATCTGTTACGTTCCTGATGTTTCCGAACACTTTCAATAAAACCCTCTCGTAGAAGTATTTTTACAATGTTTTCAGTAATATTTGTAGATACTACTCGAACTGTTGCTTTTTTATTCATGTCCGCGTTTCTTATAGAGGTTAGTAAATCAGCAATAGTGTCTTTGCCCATAAGATTCTAATTCTAGGTTCCTCCCAATTTTTCTATAATCAACATGTTTTCTTTTTTTTCTTTTCATTTTAGATTTTAAAACATATACGTGAAACACAATCTACTAATTCACTCTTTGATCTAAATTTCGCCTACTAGTATTTATAATACTTCAGGAGCTAATGAAACTATTTTGGTAAAATTCAATTCTCTCAATTCCTCGGTGATCGCCCCAAAAACTCGAGTTCCTTTTGGATTTCCTTTTTGATCAATTATAACCGCTGCATTGTCATCATAGCGGATTATTATACCGTCTTCACATTTGAACTCTTTACATGTACGTACAATTACAGCTCGAATTACTTCGGATCTTTCTAGAGGCATTTGGGGCACTGCGTCTTTGATTACAGCAACAATAACATCACCAATACGAGCATATCGCTGATTACCAGCAGTTCCTATGACTCGAATACACATCAATTTTCGAGCTCCACTATTATCTGCTACATTTAAAAGGGTCTGAGGTTGAATCATATTATTTGGATTTCAATTTTTTATTTCGATGCAAAAGGATGAAAGAAATATTGTCTTTCCAGAAAGAAAAACCCGTTTTTGGGGTTCTATATCTCTAATCGAATAAATTGACTTCGTATGGGCATTTTACTGGCAGCTATGGAGATAGCTGCTCTAGCTACAGTTTCGGATACTCCACCCATTTCATAAAGTATACGACCTGGTTTAACAACAGCTACCCAATATTCGGGGGACCCCTTTCCCGAGCCCATACGTGTTTCCGTGGGTCTTAGTGTAACTGGTTTGTCGGGAAATATACGTACCCATATTTTTCCACCACGACGTGCATATCGTGTTATTGCTCTTCGTCCCGCTTCTATCTGTCTCGCCGTGATCCAAGTGGGTTCAAGTGCTTGAAGAGCATATCTACCAAAACAAATACGATTGCCTCGGCAGGATTTTCCTTTCATTCTTCCTCTATGTTGTTTGCGAAATTTGGTTCTTTTGGGGTTATAGTCGATGGTTCTTTCGTAGTTCCATCTCTACTGCAAAACTGGACATGAGAGTTTCTTCTCATCCAGCTCCTCGCGAATTAAATGAGAAAGCGTGCAAATTGCTCTAATTCCATAATATTCAAAAATATTATGGATAGATACACATTAATAGGTAATAGAAAAAGTTAGTTTTTTTTATTTTTCATAGTTAATTTTGTTCAAATAGAAAAATATATAGTCAAGAAAGAAGATCTAGAATATATCTAGATGTGTGTGTCTATTTATCTATATTCTATTTTTAACGTAATCCTTCTTAAAAAAAATATCTTTCTTTTTACTTTTATTGAATTTATTGAATTATTGAATTGCGGTAAAGTATTCTAATTCAATAAGGATTTCGCGGGCGAATATTTACTCTATTCCTGTCTTATTTGGTAATTTATAACCTTACCAAATAAGACAATTTTTGGGGTTTGTTCCGCCATCCCGTCCAATGAGGTTTTTGGATCTTTGCATAAATCCTATGGAGTCATAGGTTCTGTCGTTCCCACTGCTTCTCCTTGAATGGTTAGGTCTGAATCCCGCAACGGAGCTTCAAAAAAATGTCTTTCCGAGTTAATTTTCTCAGTTTTATTAACCCGGGTGGCTCTTTAATTATTGCTTTAAATTTGTAGTTCTTGTTTCAAGTTACGATTTCTAATTCTCTGTTATTTTTATTATATTATATTGATGCTTTATCACATTGCCTTTTTTGATGCAATTCATAGACCATACATATTGGAATCCTATATCTTACTTATTCTTCTTTCTATCATCTTTCCCTTTATCTACATCCCTTTAGTTTTGCTTCAGAACCTAGAATCTCGTTTCTTTTTTAGAGAAAAAATTGCAGTTGCTACAACTATATGATAGATCTACTCATTTATGATAGAGATATTTATTCAGATAGTGACTGCTTCTTAGTTAGGATCTCGACAATACGAAGCAATAGGTTGGTTATTAGTTAATTTTCTATAATTACTAAATTTTTTTCTTTTTTTAAAGAAAAAAATAACGAGTCACACACTAAGCATAGCAATTATATTAAATGATTTATCAATTTTCATTAAATCTTATAGAAAGAGGTATAATTTCTTCTTTTTTTTAGGGATTTCGGGAAAAAAGGCTCTTGTCATTTTTTATTCTATCACTGCACAGAATGCGAAGACAAGATTAGTTATTCTTCATCTACGAATATCCAAATTTTTACACCTAATACTCCATAGATAGTTCGAATTGGATAGCAACAATAATCAATTTTAGCGCGAATTGTTTGGAGAGGAAGTCTACCCTTTTTGATGCATTCCGCACGTGCAATTTCTTTTCCTCCGAGACGACCCGCTATTTTTACTTTGACTCCCCTTATATCTGCTTTTTTAGTTAATTCAATGGCTTTTTTTATTGCCTTTCGGAATGAAACTCGATTTTTTAATTGAAAAGCTATATATTCTGCAAGAATGTTAGGTTGTCTATAAGGCTCTTTAACTTTTTCGATAGAAATATTAAGTCTCTGGTTTACAGAGTTAATTTCTTTTTGTAGATCTTTCTCTAATTCTTCGATTACTCCCTTTTTCTTTAATAAATTTGGAAATCCTATATGGATTATGACGTGGATCGTATCAATTTCTTTTTGAATTTCTATATGTGTAATTACTTCGGAACTTGAACCTGAGTCCATTTTTCTATTATGTGTAATTACTTCGGAACTTGAGTCTGATTCTATTTTTCTATTCGAGCCCTTTTTCCTATTTTTTTGTATATAGTTCTTGATACAATTCCTTATTTTTTTATCTTCCTGTAGACCCTCAGAATAATTTTTTGGTTGTGCGAACCAAAAGGAATGGTGTTTTTGGGTTGTACCAAGTCTGAAACCAAGTGGATTTATTTTTTGTCCCATATTTTTCCTATTCTATTTTTTTTTACGGGGAATCGAATCTTAGCTGGATCTAAGGGTTATTTAGATCTCTTTACTATATTTAGTGCAATTGTTATATGACACATGCTTTTTTTTATGGGGAAACTGCGCCCTCGAGCCCGAGGTCTGAATTTTTTCATAATAGTACTTCTACTGACTTCGGCTTTAGTTATGAATAAATTCGCTTTGTCGAAATCCCTATAATGAGCAGCATTTGCTGCTGCCGAATAAACCAACTTTAAGATGGGATAAGATGCTCGATAAGGCATGAGGTTCAGTATCATAACTGTTTCCTCATAGTAACGCCAGCGAATCTCATCAAGAACCCTTTGTGCTTTGAAGACAGACATATGGATACGTTTTTGTGCTTTGAAAACTCGCTCGAACTTAAGTAGACGATCGGTTGGAACTTTCCTTGCAAGTTTCCTTAGCCCACTTTTCTTCTTCTTTATCCTAGGGATATACTTTACTAATTTGAAACTTGTCATAAATAAGGTTATTCCCCGCCTACCTTTACTTTGCATCTTTTTTTTATTCTGAATCTTTCTATTCTGAATTCAGTTAACGACGAGATTTAGTATCCTTTCTTGCATTTTCATAACTCGTGAAATGCCGAGTAGGTACGAATTCCCCCAATTTGCGACCTACCATAGGATTTGTTATGTAAATAGGTATATGTTCCTTTCCATTATGAATCGCGATTGTATGGCCAACCATTGTGGGTAGAATGCTAGATGCCCGGGACCACGTTACTATTGTTTCTTTCTCCTCCTTCATATTGACCTTTTCTATTTTTGCCAATAAATGATGAGCTACAAAAGGATTCGTTTTTTTTCGTGTCACAGCTGATTACTCCTTTTTTTTCCTTTTTAAAGAGCGGCAATCTATGTCCAATATCTCGATCGAAGTATGGAGGTCAGAATAAATAGAATAATGATGAATGGAAAAAAGAGAAAAATCCTGTAGCTGGATAAGGGGCGGATGTAGCCAAGTGGATCAAGGCAGTGGATTGTGAATCCACCATGCGCGGGTTCAATTCCCGTCGTTCGCCCATCGCATTATTGCAAATGCAAAAAATGCAATTTTCCATATTCCTAGTTACGTATTTACTTACGGCGACGAAGAATAAAACTATCGCTATATTTTTTCCTTTTCCTAGTTCTTCTTCCAAGCGCAGGATAACCCCAAGGGGTTGTGGGTTTTTTTCTACCAATGGGGGCTTTCCCTTCACCGCCCCCATGGGGGTGGTCCACAGGGTTCATAACTACCCCTCTTACTATGGGGCGTTTACCTAGCCAACACTTAGATCCGGCTCTACCCAAACTTTTTTGGTTCACCCCAACATTACCCACTTGTCCGACTGTTGCTAAGCAGTTTTGGGATACTAAACGGACCTCCCCAGATGGTAATCTTAAAGTGGCTGATTTACCCTCTTTTGCAATAAGTTTCGCTACAGCACCTGCTGCTCTAGCTAATTGGCCACCCCTTCCACGTGTGATTTCTATGTTATGCATGGCCGTGCCTAAGGGCATATCGGTTGAAGTAGATTCTTCTTTTCTCTCAAAAAACCCCTTCCCAAACTGTACAAGCTTCTTCCAAAGCATACGGCTTTCTAGATGTATATGACGATCTCTAGACAGATGGATCTTATATAAATCATATGATGAAGTACCACATGAGTGGATATATAGGAAAGGAATCCAAATCTGCCGAATCGCTCATGTTAGGATCTTCTACATCCTAGGTCTCCGCGTTCCGTCATCTGGCTTATGTTCTTCATGTAGCATTCAGATCGAATGACTCTATGAAATTACGTTGATACTTCCACATATTATGGGTAACGTAGGAGACATCCCTTTTTTCCCCGGGGGTCTTAATTACCACTGCTTAGCTTTCAATTCGCCTCTGACCATCAAATTAAATGTGAATAACCCGTCCTACTCTCTTTGAAACAAGGGGCGCTTCCGGTTCTGTGCGTGCTTCAAACAATTTTGTCTTCTCCATATTACCATATCTCTAGAGTCAATAATTTTCTATGAGGAACTACTGAACTCAATCACTTGCTGCCGTTACTCAACAGTTTTCTGTTAAGGTCTATCCCGTAGAGGTAGTCAAATTGGATCAGTGATCGATTTCTAGGTTTCGTCGTAAACCTAATTGGTTACTTCCAATTACGTAAATCAATAGTTCAAACCGCACTCAAAGGTAGGGCATTTCCCATTGATATAGGAACTTTTGTACCAGAAACAATAGTATCTCCAATTATAGCCCCTCTGGGATGTAAAATATATCTCTTCTCACCATCCCCATAGTGTATGAGACAAATGTATGCATTTCGATTAGGGTCGTATTCTATGGTTACGATTCTACCAGATATGTCTTTTTGATTCCGTCGAAAATCGATTTTACGGTATAGGCGTTTATGACCTCCCCCTCTATGCCTTGCGGTAATGATTCCTCTGGAATTACGACCTTTACCACAACGGTGCCGTCCATGGATCAAATTATTTCGTGGATTGGATTTCACTTGCCTGTCTACGGTTCCCTTGCGTGTACTCGAGATAGGTGTTTTGTATAAATGTTTCGCCGTATTATTAAGTATTCTCCTTTAGTTTTTTTCTCTATCTAGAAGTGGAATAGAATAACCCGGTTGAAGGGTAATGATCATACGTCTGTAATGCATTGTATGTCCCAGAATAGGTCCTATTCTTCTACCCTTTCCGGGTAGTCGATGGCTATTCACAGCTACTACCTTAACACCAAAGAAGAGTTCGACCCAATGCTTTATTTCTGTCTTAGTGAATCCTGATTCGACATTAAAAGTATATTGATTCTTTCCCAATAAACGAAGACTTTTTTCTGTAAATACTGCGTATTTGATTCCATCCATAAATCGACTTTCCCTCCTATGCTCTGAGTTCCAGTATCGATAAGAATTCGAGTTCTTATTGTTCTTATGTTATGGTATGAATATACCATACCAATTCGTTATGTATGGATGATGGATGAGATTCCATGGATAGAGAGCCAGTTCCAATAGACTTATGGAACGTTCCCGTTCGCGTGCATCCAGCAGGAATTGAACCCGCAAATTTACCAATTATGAGTTGGGCGCTTTAACCATTCAGCCATGGATGCTTAACAGGGATCATCCTACATCGTAAATAACCAATTTTCATATAGAAAGACATATCATAGAAAAATGAAATCGAAAATATTCGGAGATGGCAAATATTCGGAGATGACTATGAAAACACCTCTCTGGATCCTCGAATTGAAAGAGAGATTGAGAGGGATCAAGAATCCTAATTCTCTCTATTTGGAATGGATCCAATTCTATTGAGTCTGACTCATAGTGATCATTTCTCTTTAGCAAAGAATGACCTTGGTTATCAAAGGATTGAACAACCGGGATCCATTTACTTATGATACCTAGTTGGCATTGATAACAAGGATCTAATGAATTATGAGTTTAATAGATCCTCTTTAGCAGAAAGACGTATATTCCTTGCTCATTATCAGACAATCACTTATTCCCAAACCTCGTGTGGGGCTAATCGTTTTC
>NC_011032.1:100000-115000 GCF_000005505.3 Brachypodium distachyon
ATACAGATGTATCCACAATTCATTTCGAGTTACTTAATAGCCTATTTCTTATACCATATCTCTATCCCGTGAAATTCTCGAGCCCAAAGATGGATGCATATGCTATGTTTCATTTTGCTAAATGATATCAATTAAATTGTGTATCAATTCCATAAATTGGATATAGCAATAAAAAAATCAGCAAAATTATTTTATTTTAGATAGAAGAAATGTTTCTTCTATCTAAAATAAGAGAATGTACCCTTCTATCCAAATCCAATTTGCATCGATAAAATAAATCCAAATTCCAGTAGTAGATGAATAATTGCAAATTTTTGTGTGTACGAGATTAGAATAACTTCAAAATAACTGACATAATGTTTTATTTTTCCTGATCAGAAAAATACATGAAAAAGAAAGGAGGTAGAAAAATCTTTGGATTTATGGTTAAAGAAGAAAAAGAAGAAAAAAAGGGTTCTGTTGAATTTCAAGTATTCAGTTTCACCAATAAGATACGGAGACTTGCTTCACATTTGGAATTACACAAAAAAGATTTTTCATCGGAAAGAGGTCTACGAAGACTTTTGGGAAAACGTCGACGTTTGCTGGCTTATTTGGCAAAGAAAAATAGAGTACGTTATAAGAAATTAATCAGTCAGTTGAATATTCGGGAGCAGTAATTTAATCGTTCGAATTTTTTTACTTATTTTATTTAGTAGCCTTATAGTAGTCTTAGATTTTGCATTTTGATGAGCCTCGTTTTGAGGAATTCATGGAATAACGAATTAAGGAAGAAAGGATATGAGTCTACCGCTTACAAGAAAAGATCTCATGATAGTCAATATGGGCCCTCAACACCCATCAATGCATGGTGTTCTTCGACTGATCGTTACTCTCGATGGTGAAGATGTTATTGATTGTGAACCCATATTAGGGTATTTACACAGAGGAATGGAAAAAATCGCGGAAAACCGAACTATTATACAATACTTACCTTATGTAACACGGTGAAAAAGAGACCTGGAAATTCCTTCAGTTAAGAAAGAAAAAAGAACAGTTAAGAAAGAAAAAAGAACAGTTAAGAAAGAAAAAAGAATAAAAACACAGATACATAACATAGAAAAAAGAATAAATAAGATGAGATTCGTCCTCCCCCTACATATTTAATTTCTTCTCCTATACAAAAACTAGCAAGACCCACTCCATTGGTAATCCCATCAATGACACCCTTATCGAAAAACTCCGTTAGTTCGGTTAATCCTCTTATACCCAAGGTAAAGAGCCTACTATAGAAAATATCTATATAACCACGATTATATGACCAACTGTATATCTTTTTTTTTACTTGATAAAAAAAGTTCTTTTTTGGACTTCCTTTGTAAAAGGAATTTTGTAAATCCAAATTCTGAAAAAAAGAATAAGCAGATCCATAGAAAATATATGCTATGAATAAACCGAGGATAACTAGACTTACAGAAGATATTGCATTAGTAATAAATTCATATGAATTTATAGAAGAGTTGGAACTTTCCTGAGTAAAGTTTATTGAAGGAATTAACCACTTTGATAATATGGTTACCCCCGCTATTCCATTATCCATTGTTTCATTATCAAAAGGGATTCCTATGAATCCAATGAAGAAAGTAAAAAGCAGTAATATAAGAAGAGGAAATAACATAGTATTTCCCGTTTCATGCGGATAGGTAAAAACATTTTTAGACCCAAAGGAAGTACTAAAAGATTCTATCCTATTTCTTGTATTACCTTGACCTTTGGATATGGATATATTTTGTGAAAAAAAATAAACTTCACTCTTCGTTGTTGATAAAACGAAATCTTTACTCACTCCTTTGGGTATCCTATTTCCCCATAAAGATATTGAATACAAGGAACCTTCTTTAGTGCTACTATAATTTTGAAAATGAAAACGAAAATACCCGTCAAACGTAAGTAAATATATCCGAAACATATAAAAGGCAGTTAACCCAGCAGTAAAGGAAGCTATTATTCCAAAAAAGGGCGAATACAACCAACTATTACTAAGGATTTCATCTTTGGACCAGAAGCAAGCAAGAGGCGGAATACCACAAATAGAAAGCGTACCCCATAAAAAAGCGGTTCTTGTAATTGGAATGTATTTTCTTAAACCACCCATAAGAGCCATATTCTGACTTTTATCTGGTGAATATCCAACAAGCGGTTCCATTGAATGAATAATGGATCCGGATCCCAAGAACAATAAAGCTTTTGAATAAGCATGAGTGATCAAATGGAATAAAGCAGCTTGATAAGAACCTATACCTAAAGCTAACATCATATAACCCAATTGAGACATTGTAGAATAAGCTAAAGTTCTTTTAATATCTCTCTGAGCAAGAGCTAAAGTAGCTCCTAAGAAGAGTGTTATTGTACCTACTAAAGAAATGAAAGTCATTATCAAAGGTAGAGATATGAAAAGAGGGAGAAGGCGAGCTAGAAGAAAAATCCCCGCAGCAACCATAGTTGCTGCGTGTATAAGAGCCGAAATGGGAGTGGGTCCCTCCATTGCATCGGGTAACCATACGTGAAGAGGGAATTGTGCGGATTTCGCAACTGCCCCAAGGAATAATAAAAAAGCACATAAAGTAGTAAGTAAAGAGGTCGTCCCATTATTAGGAATCCAGTTATTAGCTGTTTGGAACAAATCCCTAAATTCTAAACTACCTGTTATCCAAAAAAAACCTAAAATTCCTAATAAAAGACCAAAATCACCTATACGATTAGTTACAAAAGCTTTTTGACAAGCGCTCGCTGCGATTGGTCGTGTAAACCAAAAGCCTATCAATAAATAGGAACACATTCCCACAAGTTCCCAAAAAAAATAAATTTGTATCAAATTTGAACTAGTAACCAATCCCAACATGGAAATATTGAAAAAACTTATATAAATAAAAAATCTCAAATATCCTTCATCATGAGACATATAACCATCACTATAAATAAGAACCAGGATTCCTACAGTAGTAATTAGCATTAACATAATCGAAGTAAGCGGGTCAATCAAGTATCCAAATTCTAAGGAAAAATCATTATTGATGGTCCAAGACCATAGATATTGATAGATAGAACTTCCATTTATTTGTTGAATAGACAATTGAACTGAGAATACCATAGCTATACTTAAGAGTAAAACACTAGGAAAAGCCCATATGCGACGAAAATTTTTTGTTGCGATCGGAATAAGAAAAAGGCCAAACCCCATTGACAGAATAACTGGAAGTGGGAGAAGAGGGATTACCCAAGCATATTGATATGTATGTTCCATAAGAAAAGAAATTAAAATTTTTACTTGAAATTTTTACTTCAATTTTTTATAAAAAAATTGTTTCTGATTCACCAAACCTATTCTTATCTCTTTCTGAAGGAATAAATAATAAGTAAAAAAAATAAGAAAAAATACTGGAATTCTTAATTTTTGAAAATTTATATCATTGAAATAATCCAAAATTAAGAATGGGTTTAGTTGGTTAAATTCAAAAAAAGTTAATCAACTAACTTCGTTACCTAGTTATTATCTAAATAAGGATATTTATGAAAAAAAAAGTGGAATCATTTAACTTTCTATTCATTTTTCTATTTCTTTAAAACAAAGATGAAGCAGCTCTCTTGTTTAGAGAACTAAAATCATAATTACTATAATTACCTAAGTTTTATAATGTCTTGTTTAAGAGACTCAGTATTTTTTGTTTTTTAATTCGAATTCCATTATGGAATACCATTCTTAACTTAATTAAATAAATTAAATATTTGCATTTTCCGTTCTTTTTACCCCCTCGTCTTATATGGGGGATAGACTTCCGTACCGTATATCTATATATGGAGTATCCTTGATATATAAATATATAGATAAATAGATTTAAATGGAAAACCTTTCTATATATTCTATATTATTAAAACAAAGTTTAAAATATATACGGAAAAAGTGCTAACAAATTCTTGTCTTATCTGCATTAGACAAAATGAAGTAAAAAATAATTCAGAATTTAAATATCTTTCAGTATATAAGTATAAATACTAAGAAGAAATACTAAGAAAAAGAAGAAAGAAGGATTGATTTGTGGCAATAGATGTCTTTCACATACAACTAGAAAAAAGTAATTTCCTTTTTGAATGGCAGTTCCAAAAAAACGTACTTCAATGTCAAAAAAGCGTATTCGCAAAAATATTTGGAAAAATAAGACTTATTTTTCCATAGTACAATCTTATTGTTTAGCAAAATCAAGATCATTTTCCAGCGGTAACGAGCATCCAAAACCAAAGGGTTTTTCTGGGAAACAAACAAACAAATAATCTGGTTTTGGAATAATCTGAATTGACCTATCAAAAAACAATTCCAATTATTTAATATGAATAATTTGGATTAATTAATGAATGTACTTTTATGTGTCGAATTCCTCGGTACAATATTCTTAGAACAAACCCGTCCGATATATAGAATAATAGTTTTTGGTATACTGTGTGCTAAGTATTCTTTTCCTATCAATGAACTTTTCATAAAAGAATTCTCATAATAAAATATGAGAATTCTTTTATGAAAAGTGAAGTATTCTTGCAATAGGATTTAAAACTTCCACCTATCTTATCCAAAATCATTGCTTTAAGGTTGGTAAATCCTATTAATAAGAGCATAAAAGCTTTCATTCTATAAATTTGTCTAAAATAAAAAAGGGTTTCTATTTAATGATGAAATTAAAATGCATAAATAGAAAAGAGTTTTTGGATTTTCTCCATTGTATCAAAAGAATTTAAAAAATGGAAACGAGAAACTAATTAAAAAAAAATTTCTTCTATATTCCAACTTAGAAAAAAGGAGTTCCAACTCTTTCAAGCAGTGTTTCTATTAGGCAAAGCAAGAGTTTATTGTAAAAAAAATCGCAATGATACTACCAAACGAAGTCTATTTAAATGAAGACTCTAATGTTCCTAAATTTTATGGACTTTCCCAATCTGGACGGTTCGTGAGATAATAACTATTATTCTTTTAAGTTACCTATTATTTGAAGTTAGCCGCCATGGTGAAATTGGTAGACACGCTGCTCTTAGGAAGCAGTGCTCAAGCATCTCGGTTCGAATCCGAGTGGCGGCATTCTCGAAAAAGAATACAATAGATTATAAAATGGATTCAATTCGAAATTTACAATTTTGTAATGGGACCTTCCCCTTATGCTATTTGCAACTTTAGAACATATACTAACTCATATTTCTTTCTCAACCATTTCAATTGTGATTACGATTCATTTGAGAGCCTTATTAGTTCGTGAACTTGGGGGATTACGCGATTCGTCAGAAAAAGGAATGATAGCTACTTTTTTCTCTATAACAGGATTCCTAGTTTCTCGTTGGCTTTCTTCGGGACATTTTCCATTAAGTAATTTATATGAGTCATTGATCTTCCTTTCCTGGGCTCTGTATATTCTTCATACGATTCCTAAGGTACAGAACTCTAAAAATGATTTAAGCACAATAACTACGCCAAGTACTATTTTAACGCAAGGCTTTGCCACGTCAGGTCTTTTAACTGAAATGCATCAATCCACAATACTAGTACCCGCTCTACAATCTCAGTGGTTAATGATGCATGTCAGTATGATGTTACTAAGCTATGCAACTCTTTTGTGTGGATCTTTATTATCTGCCGCTATTCTAATCATTAGATTTCGAAATAATTTCAATTTTTTTTCTAAAAAGAATAAAAATGTTTTAAAAAAAACATTTTTATTTAGTAAGATGGAATATTTCTATGCAAAAAGAAGTTATTTTAAAAGCGCCTCTGTTCCTTCATTTCCAAATTATTACAAATATCAATTAACTGAGCGTTTGGATTCTTGGAGTTATCGTGTGATTAGCCTAGGATTTACCCTTTTAACCATAGGTATTCTTTGTGGAGCAGTATGGGCCAATGAGGCGTGGGGATCCTATTGGAATTGGGATCCTAAAGAAACTTGGGCTTTTATTACTTGGACCATATTCGCAATTTATTTACATAGTAGAACAAATCAAAATTGGAAGGGTACGAATTCCGCACTTGTAGCTTCGATAGGATTCCTTATAATTTGGATCTGCTATTTCGGTATCAATCTATTAGGAATAGGTTTACATAGTTATGGTTCGTTTACATTAACACCTAATTGATTACATAAAATAAAACCTTCATTTCATTAAGGTTTTTACTTTTTCGTTTTATTTGAGAACCCCTTGAGCGCCTTCTCAAAGGGTTCTCAAAAATGCGAGATAGATCTAATTAGACTTTTTTATTTTTTTTTCTCCATTAATAGAGCGGGCTAGTTAAAAAAACCTATTTAGGGTAATAATTGGATAAGAGAGCCTCCACCCTGTCAACGGATAGGGAGAGAACAAAATCTGGATAAATACCAATTCCTATTACTGGTAAAAAGATACAGATTAAAAGAAAGAGTTCTCGTGGTCCAGAATCCATAAAATTTGCGTTTGGAACATTAAATAGTTTGTATCCATAGAACATCTGGCGTAACATAGATAATAAATAAATAGGAGTTAATATCATTCCAATTGCCATTACAAAAGTAATTAGCGTTTTTGGCATTAACAGAAATTTTGGACTAGTAATTAGTCCAAAAAATACTAATAATTCTGCGACAAAACCGCTCATTCCTGGTAATGCAAGAGAAGCCATTGAAAAGCTACTAAACATGGTAAAAATTTTCGGTATTAGAATAGATATCCCCCCCAGTTCTTCGAGATAAACAAGACGCATTCTATCACAAGCCGTTCCTGCCAAGAAAAAAAGTGTAGCGCCAATAAATCCGTGGGATAATATTTGTAAAATAGCTCCATTGAGTCCAATGTTGGTTATGGAACCAATTCCTATAATTATGAAACCCATGTGAGATACAGAGGAATAGGCTATTCTTTTTTTGAAATTTCGTTGACCAAGAGAAGTTGAGGCTGCATAGATTATTTGGATCGCTCCTATTATTACCAACCAGGGCGAAAATAGATAATGAGCATGAGGTAACAATTCCATGTTGATACGAATCAACCCATATGCTCCCATCTTTAATAGGATTCCCGCTAAAAGCATACACGTACTATAATGTGCTTCCCCATGGGTATCTGGTAACCACGTATGGAGGGGTATAATCGGCAATTTGACAGCATAAGCAATAAGGAAGCCAAAATATAAAAGTATTTCCAAGGTTGCAGGGTATGATTGATTAATTAATCTTTCCAAATCTAATCCCGGTTCGTTGGAACCGTACAAGCCCATACCCAGAACTCCGATTAAGAAAAAAATGGAACCGCCTGCAGTATACAAAATAAACTTTGTAGCTGAATATAGACGCCTCTTTCCCCCCCACATGGATAAAAGTAAGTACACAGGAATTAATTCTAACTCCCACATGATAAAAAAAAGTAAAAGGTCTCGCGAAGAAAATAATCCTATTTGACCACTATACATTGCTAGCATCAGGAAATAGAATAATCGCGAATTCCGGGTAACAGGCCAAGCAGCTAAAGTAGCTAAAGTAGTGATAAATCCTGTCAATAAAATGGATCCTAATGAAAGTCCATCAATTCCCAATCTCCAGTGGAAATCGAAGACATCTATCCATTTAGAATCCTCTTTTAATTGGATTAAGGGATCCTCCAGTTGGAAATGATAACAGAATGCATAAGTCATTAGAAGGAATTCTAATAAACAAATGGATATAGTATACCACCTAACGATTTTGTTTCCCCTATGAGGTAAAAAGAAAATTAATGAACCTGCAAATATCGGCAAAACTACAAGTATTGTTAACCAAGGAAAATAACTCATGATAAAGTAATAAAGATAAGATACGTTTTGCCCACAAAAGCCCGTGCTCGATTATTTCGAGCACAGGCTTCTTCGGTAAAGAGGAATCAGACGATTCAAGTGGAGTTTTTTGTAACGTATCAATAAGATAGAGCCATGCTACGGGTTGTTTCAGGCCCTAAATAAACGCGGACGCTTAAAAAATCTGTCGGACAGGCGGATTCGCATCTCTTGCAACCCACACAATCTTCGGTTCTTGGCGCGGAAGCAATTTGCTTGGCTTTACATCCATCCCAGGGTATCATTTCTAATACATCTGTTGGACAAGCTCGTACACATTGAGTGCATCCTATACATGTATCATAAATTTTTACAGAATGTGACATTGGATCTATAAATTTTTCTTTTCAACATAAAATTTTTCCGATCTGGTAAATTAGTACTGTATGAGTCATATGTATTGTAGACACCAGACGAAGCAATGGTTTGTCCAAACTTCAAAAAAAATAATAATCTATTTTTTAATCTGTTTGTGAGAAAGCGTGAAAAGAGCCAAGAGACTTAAATTTTGGACTTCAACAATCATAATTATACGAATTTAGAATTCGCCAATAAATTGGCTACCGTCTTTTCAATATAAATTATTGCAATATTCAAATTGCAATATCAATGAATTAGAAAAATTCATTTAAGTAAAAAAGAATACTATGCAATAACCTACTAAAAAAAGGATATTCTCAAATAATAATAAGAAAATCGTATTCGATTTCTATTCATCTTACATATTAGAGATTCTTATTATATGTACTCCTTTGTTTAGAGTATTCTATGTCTAATTATTCAAGAAATTAGATTGATTGATACGAGTTGATTTCCTATTACGATGGATGGAAGAAAGAATGGATAGTCCAATAGCGGCTTCAGCAGCCGCAAGGGCTATAACAAAAATTGCGAAAATGTCTCCTTTTAATTGGCGACTATCAAATAGATCAGAAAATGTTACGAGATTTAGATTAATTGAATTCAGTATAAGTTCAAGACATATTAGAGCTCTAACCATGTTTCGGCTTGTGATCAATCCATAGATACCAATCGAAAATAAATAGACACTCAAAAAAAGTACATGCTCAAACATCATTAACGAACTCCTTATCAATCTCGATTCATTTCAATATGAGGACAAGAATTGAATCGATTCAATTAATTACAATAAAACAATTACACAACAAAAGAGAAAAGAAGGTATTTGTTGGCAGTAGATGGGTTTTACTAAATCAAAATTGTGATTCTTTAGTTATTTTTTTTAGATTTGTAATTCTTATAATTTTTACTCTTTCTAAGTTTTCTTATTGCCGAGCCATAGTAATAGCACCTATTAAAGAAACTAGAAGAATTATGGAAATGAGTTCAAACGGAAGATAAAAATCGGTTGCTAAATGAATCCCAATTTGTTGAACATTATTTATGAGACCCTGCTCTACTATTTGGTTGGATCTTGTAGTCCAAAGAATTCCATACCATGACGTATCTGGGATAGTAGTCATTAGTGAAAAAACAATAGTTATACAAACGAGTGAAGTGAACCCATCTCCAATAGTCCAAGAATTCTTATCTTTAGACCATTCTGAACCATTTACGAACATTACAGCGAATATGATCAAGACATTTATGGCTCCTACATAAATAAGAAGTTGTGCGACAGCTACAAAGTAGGAATTCAATAAAAAATAGAATAAGGATATACAAACAAGAACTAATCCCAGCGAAAAGGCAGAATAAATGGGGTTGGTAAGTAATACTACTCCTAGACCCCCTAGTAGAAGAACAAATCCCAAAAATAGCACAAGAATCTCGTGTATTGGTCCGGGTAAATCCATTATGGATAAAAATAAATTAATAGTATAAAATTTTTCATGAATTGACTAAAACTAAAGGATTCAAGGGAGGAAAAAGGGATTAGGATATTTTTTTGTGTATAAGCTGTATAGTTAGAAATTCTATCACGAAAATCTAGTATGATTTAAAATAAGAAATAATTTGCAATAAAATAAGCGGTAGTTATTAGCTTTTCTTTATAGTTAGTAAAGAATTGTTCGATTTTTATAACAAAAAAGAAAAAATCCTAGTTTAGTAATCAGTAATCGTTCTTGAATTTGAAGATAAATCTTCGTCTATTTGACTTTCAGCCGAATTTCGAATTGTTTGAATTGTGTAATCCCCCATTATGGAGATTGGTAACCGGCTTAAAGCAATTTGATTATAATTCAATTCATGCCGATCATAAGTAGACAGTTCATATTCTTCCGTCATTGATAAACAGCTTGTTGGACAGTACTCAACACAATTACCACAAAATATACAAACTCCGAAATCAATACTATAATTAAGCAATTGTTTCCTTTTAACAGCCTTTTCAAATCTCCAATCCACAATGGGGAGATCTATCGGACATACGCGAACACAAACTTCACAAGCAATACATTTATCAAATTCAAAGTGGATTCGTCCCCGAAAACGCTCCGGTGTAATTGATTTTTCGTAAGGGTAGTGAATCGTTATAGGTAAACGATTTGTGTGGGATAAGGTAGTTATGAAACTTTGACCAATGTACCTTGTAGCACGTATTGTTTGTTGGCCATAACTCATGAACCCAGTTACCATAGGGAACATATTCTAAATATCTATGAAAAAGGTATGTTTCTTTCTCTTGTTTGAGAGAGCTTTTGTGTTGAAAATATTCTTACTGTTATTCTATTATCTTATTTAGAGTGAAACAAGTTGGGAAGAGGTTGTTAATAAGAGATTACCCAGGGAAATAGGTAAAAGAAATTTCCATCCAAGATTTAATAACTGATCGATTCTCATCCTGGGTAAAGTCCATCTTATTGTGATAGAAATGAAGAGAAATAAATAAGCTTTAGTTAATGTAATAAAGATACCCATTGTCATTTCTAAAATCCCAACTGCTTTATTCATTTGGAAAAAATCAAAAAAGGATATATAGGGAATAGATAAATCCCACCCGCCTAAGTAGAGAACTGTTACAAATAAAGAGGAAACTAATAAATTTAGGTAAGAAACAAGATAAAATAAACCATATTTTATACCGGAATATTCGGTTTGATAACCTGCTACTAATTCTTCTTCTGCTTCTGGTAAATCAAAGGGTAATCTTTCACATTCTGCC
Source organism: Brachypodium distachyon (assembly GCF_000005505.3). Lineage (NCBI taxonomy): Eukaryota > Viridiplantae > Streptophyta > Magnoliopsida > Poales > Poaceae > Brachypodium > Brachypodium distachyon. The sequence goes on from NC_011032.1 coordinate 110,983, forward strand.
AAAGAAGAAATTAGAAAAACCAGAAAACCTATAGGCTGGCGCCAAATATTCCACCCAAAAAAACCATATTTGGACTGTGCTTCAACTATATCAACTGTACTTGAACTGTTAGATAATCATAGTCGATGATAACATCACAGTTCCCACCGCTATTCCAAAACCGTACATGAAACCTTAGCTTCATACGGCTTCTCTATGATCAGAAAAAGGGAAGGGCTGTTTCCTTTCGGTATGAGCCTCTGGGGCGTAGATAGAATTATTTTCTAGGCAAAATAAAATCGATTGGAAAGCCCTAAATTAGACCAAAGGAATTCTGTCTGCTAGAATAAGAGCGCTTCCGAATTGATCTCATCCTTTATAATATAATGAAAATTGTTCTTTGTTAAGTACTAACTTAATCTTGGAATAAAACACTCGTTATAGGAATTCTATTAATAAATGGAAAGAATTGGGCATTAGTTCAGGAAGAATTCTGTATGAATATGGATAGAGGAAGGAAATAATTAAAAAAAATATTTTTTATGTATTGCATTCTATATCTTTTGTCCTATTCTTCTTTCCCCGGGGAGGGGTATTTAAAAAGAAAAAAGAAATAAAGGATTAATTCGTTCTTGATAGCCATTTCCTTAACAAGTGAATGGAAACATACTCTGGATCGGAATCCCAAGAAAGTACTACTTGATCATTTCCACTAATTTCAAGTCCTTATTATGATTCCTTTTATGGGAAAAATCTCTAATTCTTAGATTTCCCCATTACTAATCCTTTATGTACTTTAGTGTTCCTGACCTTTCACTAACTTTTGATGGATTCTTTTTATGTTTATAAGTTATAGTAATAATTAGGGATATTTTACTAATGGAATTCTATATCGTCCTTTCGTAAATCCTTTATTCTTGCCCGCTTCAAGACATGATGACTAATTAAAAAATAGCAATCTTGGGGTAAAGAGTTTACACTGCTTATGTTTACTTCAATTTTTTTCTTGTACGTAGGAAATGAGATTTTTTTTTACTGCAAATTAATAAGCTGTTTTATTTCACTCATATAGCTATCTAGTTTAACTTACCAACCCGAATACAGAATAAGAAAAAGAAGATAAATATTTAATGGATTTTAGAGGAAAAGGATCCCATTTTAACGAATCACACGTAGAGATATTGCTAATACACAAAAAGTTAATGGTATTTCATAACTAATCGATTGAGCAGCAGCTCGTAGACCGCCTGAAAAAGAATATTTATTATTTGAGCTATATCCTGCCATAAGAAGACCAATAGGAGCAATACTTGAAATGGCAATCCATAAAAAAACACCAATACTAAGATCAGCTAAAGCAAAACGATATCCCAAAGGGATCACTAAAAAACTTAATAAAATTGATATGACTGCTATAGAGGGTCCAATGCTAAATAAAGGAATATCCCCTCGAGATGGTAGAATATCCTCTTTTAAAAGTAGCTTAGTCCCATCTGCTATAGCTTGAAGTAGTCCTAGGGGACCGGCATATTCAGGACCAATGCGTTGTTGGATCGAAGCGGATATTTCTCTTTCTAACCAAACAATTACGAGTACTTCTATTGTGATTCCCAAAAGAAGGGTCAAAATGGGTAGAATCCATATAAGTCCATAGATTTCTTTTAATAATTCTGATTTCGAAAAAGAATTGAGAGTTTCTACCTCTACCCTATCTATTATCATTTCAACGATCAACTTCCCCCATAATGATATCTATACTACCTAATATCGTCATGATATCAGCCAATTTCATTTTTTTAACTAACTGAGGAAGAATTTGCAAATTAATAAAACCGGGTGGACGAATTTTCCATCTCCAGGGAAAAAGGCCATCATCTCCTACTAGATAAATCCCTAATTCACCTTTGGGGGCTTCTATTCTTACGTAAAGCTCTTGCTTTGACAATTCGAAATTGGGTGAAGGTTTTTTACCAAGAAATCGATATTCAAAATCATTCCATTCGGAATTCTTTTCTTTCTTAAAGCGACGGACTTCTAAATTTTCATAAGGTCCTCCAGGAATTTTCTCTACAGCTTGTTGAATAATTTTGATAGATTCTCTCATTTCACCGATTCGTACTAAATAGCGAGCTAATGAATCTCCTTCTTTTTGCCATTGGACTTTCCAACCAAATTGGTTGTAAGACTCATAAAGATCTACTTTACGAAGATCCCATCGTATTCCAGAAGCTCGTAACATGGGTCCTGATAAGCCCCAATTTACTGCTTCTTCTCCGCTAATAAAACCTACTCGCTCAACTCGTTCCAAAAAAATAGGATTCTGTGTAATAAGTTGTTGATATTCAACAACTCCCCGTAAAAAATAATCACAGAAATCTAAGCATTTCTCGATCCATCCATAAGGTAGATCGGCGGCTACTCCTCCGATGCGAAAGTAATTGTGCATCATTCGCATACCTGTAGCAGCTTCAAATAGATCGTATATTAACTCTCTCTCTCTAAAAATGTAGAAAAAAGGAGTCTGTGCGCCGAGATCCGCCATAAAAGGCCCAAGCCATAATAAGTGAGAAGCTATACGGCTCAACTCTAACATAATTACCCTAATATAGCTGGCTCTTTGGGGTATTTGAATATTTTCTAAGAATTCTGGTGCATTTACCGTTATTGCTTCTGTAAACATAGTAGCTAAATAATCCCACCGTGTTACATAAGGTAAGTATTGTATAATAGTTCGGTTTTCCGCGATTTTTTCCATTCCTCTGTGTAAATACCCTAATATGGGTTCACAATCAATAACATCTTCACCATCGAGAGTAACGATCAGTCGAAGAACACCATGCATTGATGGGTGTTGAGGGCCCATATTGACTATCATGAGATCTTTTCTTGTAAGCGGTAGACTCATATCCTTTCTTCCTTAATTCGTTATTCCATGAATTCCTCAAAACGAGGCTCATCAAAATGCAAAATCTAAGACTACTATAAGGCTACTAAATAAAATAAGTAAAAAAATTCGAACGATTAAATTACTGCTCCCGAATATTCAACTGACTGATTAATTTCTTATAACGTACTCTATTTTTCTTTGCCAAATAAGCCAGCAAACGTCGACGTTTTCCCAAAAGTCTTCGTAGACCTCTTTCCGATGAAAAATCTTTTTTGTGTAATTCCAAATGTGAAGCAAGTCTCCGTATCTTATTGGTGAAACTGAATACTTGAAATTCAACAGAACCCTTTTTTTCTTCTTTTTCTTCTTTAACCATAAATCCAAAGATTTTTCTACCTCCTTTCTTTTTCATGTATTTTTCTGATCAGGAAAAATAAAACATTATGTCAGTTATTTTGAAGTTATTCTAATCTCGTACACACAAAAATTTGCAATTATTCATCTACTACTGGAATTTGGATTTATTTTATCGATGCAAATTGGATTTGGATAGAAGGGTACATTCTCTTATTTTAGATAGAAGAAACATTTCTTCTATCTAAAATAAAATAATTTTGCTGATTTTTTTATTGCTATATCCAATTTATGGAATTGATACACAATTTAATTGATATCATTTAGCAAAATGAAACATAGCATATGCATCCATCTTTGGGCTCGAGAATTTCACGGGATAGAGATATGGTATAAGAAATAGGCTATTAAGTAACTCGAAATGAATTGTGGATACATCTGTATCCTTAACATACTGAAACGATTGCCATTATTCGTATCAAACCAATAGCGATTCATACAAGCTAAATCTTCTAATCAATGGTGGGCCACTAATGAATTTTTTTGCATATGTATTAAGACGCTTGGCCTGATTTCAAAATTGTCCAGAGTTTTATATGTTGTTTTCATTGCAAAATGACGGGTCTCCTTCCGTAACTTTCCAATTACGAGTACGAGAATTGAAAGAGATGAAAATTCTCAATTATCTACGGCGTCTAGGAGATAGATAGAATATTTTCAGGAACAAGAAAATCGGAAGAATCTTTCTCTCTATTCACTACCATTCCGCGTCTTCGACTTCTATTAGTTTCTTTTCTT
>NC_011032.1:132500-135199 GCF_000005505.3 Brachypodium distachyon
TTCGATTTCATTTTTCTATGATATGTCTTTCTATATGAAAATTGGTTATTTACGATGTAGGATGATCCCTGTTAAGCATCCATGGCTGAATGGTTAAAGCGCCCAACTCATAATTGGTAAATTTGCGGGTTCAATTCCTGCTGGATGCACGCGAACGGGAACGTTCCATAAGTCTATTGGAACTGGCTCTCTATCCATGGAATCTCATCCATCATCCATACATAACGAATTGGTATGGTATATTCATACCATAACATAAGAACAATAAGAACTCGAATTCTTATCGATACTGGAACTCAGAGCATAGGAGGGAAAGTCGATTTATGGATGGAATCAAATACGCAGTATTTACAGAAAAAAGTCTTCGTTTATTGGGAAAGAATCAATATACTTTTAATGTCGAATCAGGATTCACTAAGACAGAAATAAAGCATTGGGTCGAACTCTTCTTTGGTGTTAAGGTAGTAGCTGTGAATAGCCATCGACTACCCGGAAAGGGTAGAAGAATAGGACCTATTCTGGGACATACAATGCATTACAGACGTATGATCATTACCCTTCAACCGGGTTATTCTATTCCACTTCTAGATAGAGAAAAAAACTAAAGGAGAATACTTAATAATACGGCGAAACATTTATACAAAACACCTATCTCGAGTACACGCAAGGGAACCGTAGACAGGCAAGTGAAATCCAATCCACGAAATAATTTGATCCATGGACGGCACCGTTGTGGTAAAGGTCGTAATTCCAGAGGAATCATTACCGCAAGGCATAGAGGGGGAGGTCATAAACGCCTATACCGTAAAATCGATTTTCGACGGAATCAAAAAGACATATCTGGTAGAATCGTAACCATAGAATACGACCCTAATCGAAATGCATACATTTGTCTCATACACTATGGGGATGGTGAGAAGAGATATATTTTACATCCCAGAGGGGCTATAATTGGAGATACTATTGTTTCTGGTACAAAAGTTCCTATATCAATGGGAAATGCCCTACCTTTGAGTGCGGTTTGAACTATTGATTTACGTAATTGGAAGTAACCAATTAGGTTTACGACGAAACCTAGAAATCGATCACTGATCCAATTTGACTACCTCTACGGGATAGACCTTAACAGAAAACTGTTGAGTAACGGCAGCAAGTGATTGAGTTCAGTAGTTCCTCATAGAAAATTATTGACTCTAGAGATATGGTAATATGGAGAAGACAAAATTGTTTGAAGCACGCACAGAACCGGAAGCGCCCCTTGTTTCAAAGAGAGTAGGACGGGTTATTCACATTTAATTTGATGGTCAGAGGCGAATTGAAAGCTAAGCAGTGGTAATTAAGACCCCCGGGGAAAAAAGGGATGTCTCCTACGTTACCCATAATATGTGGAAGTATCAACGTAATTTCATAGAGTCATTCGATCTGAATGCTACATGAAGAACATAAGCCAGATGACGGAACGCGGAGACCTAGGATGTAGAAGATCCTAACATGAGCGATTCGGCAGATTTGGATTCCTTTCCTATATATCCACTCATGTGGTACTTCATCATATGATTTATATAAGATCCATCTGTCTAGAGATCGTCATATACATCTAGAAAGCCGTATGCTTGAAGAAGCTTGTACAGTTTGGGAAGGGGTTTTTTGAGAGAAAAGAAGAATCTACTTCAACCGATATGCCCTTAGGCACGGCCATGCATAACATAGAAATCACACGTGGAAGGGGTGGCCAATTAGCTAGAGCAGCAGGTGCTGTAGCGAAACTTATTGCAAAAGAGGGTAAATCAGCCACTTTAAGATTACCATCTGGGGAGGTCCGTTTAGTATCCCAAAACTGCTTAGCAACAGTCGGACAAGTGGGTAATGTTGGGGTGAACCAAAAAAGTTTGGGTAGAGCCGGATCTAAGTGTTGGCTAGGTAAACGCCCCATAGTAAGAGGGGTAGTTATGAACCCTGTGGACCACCCCCATGGGGGCGGTGAAGGGAAAGCCCCCATTGGTAGAAAAAAACCCACAACCCCTTGGGGTTATCCTGCGCTTGGAAGAAGAACTAGGAAAAGGAAAAAATATAGCGATAGTTTTATTCTTCGTCGCCGTAAGTAAATACGTAACTAGGAATATGGAAAATTGCATTTTTTGCATTTGCAATAATGCGATGGGCGAACGACGGGAATTGAACCCGCGCATGGTGGATTCACAATCCACTGCCTTGATCCACTTGGCTACATCCGCCCCTTATCCAGCTACAGGATTTTTCTCTTTTTTCCATTCATCATTATTCTATTTATTCTGACCTCCATACTTCGATCGAGATATTGGACATAGATTGCCGCTCTTTAAAAAGGAAAAAAAAGGAGTAATCAGCTGTGACACGAAAAAAAACGAATCCTTTTGTAGCTCATCATTTATTGGCAAAAATAGAAAAGGTCAATATGAAGGAGGAGAAAGAAACAATAGTAACGTGGTCCCGGGCATCTAGCATTCTACCCACAATGGTTGGCCATACAATCGCGATTCATAATGGAAAGGAACATATACCTATTTACATAACAAATCCTATGGTAGGTCGCAAATTGGGGGAATTCGTACCTACTCGGCATTTCACGAGTTATGAAAATGCAAGAAAGGATACTAAATCTCGTCGTTAACTGAATTCAGAATAGAAAGATTCAGAATAAAAAAAAGATGCAAAGTAAA